>NC_044979.1:44733131-44958119 GCF_008728515.1 Papio anubis | reverse complement strand
CTAAAAACGCTCAATAAATTCGGTATTGATGGAACGTACCTCAAAATAATAAGAGCTATTTATGACAAACCCACAGCCAATATCATACTGAATGGGCAAAAACTGGAAAAATTCCCTTTGAAAACTGGCACAAGACAGGGATGCCCTCTCTCACCACTCCTATTCAACATAGTGTTGGAAGTTCTGGCTAGGGCAATTAGGCAAGAGAAAGAAATCAGGGGTATTCAGTTAGGAAAAGAAGAAGTCAAATTGTCCCTGTTTGCAGATGACATGATTGTATATTTAGAAAACCCCATTGTCTCAGCCCAAAATCTCCTTAAGCTGATAAGCAACTTCAGCAAAGTCTCAGGATACAAAATTAATGTGCAAAAATCACAAGCATTCTTATACACCAATAACAGACAAACACAGAGCCAAATCATGAATGAACTTCCATTCACAATTGCTTCAAAGAGAATCAAATACCTAGGAATCCAACTTACAAGGGATGTAAAGGACCTCTTCAAGGAGAACTACAAACCACTGCTCAGTGAAATAAAAGAGGACACAAACAAATGGAAGAACATACCATGCTCATGGATAGGAAGAATCAATATCGTGAAAATGGCCATACTGCCCAAGGTAATTTATAGATTCAATGCCATCCCCATCAAGCTACCAATGAGTTTCTTCACAGAATTGGAAAAAACTGCTTTAAAGTTCATATGGAACCAAAAAAGAGCCCGCATCTCCAAGACAATCCTAAGTCAAAAGAACAAAGCTGGAGGCATCACGCTACCTGACTTCAAACTATACTACAAGGCTACAGTAACCAAAACAGCATGGTACTGGTACCAAAACAGAGATATAGACCAATGGAACAGAACAGAGTCCTCAGAAATAATACCACACATCTACAGCCATCTGATCTTTGACAAACCTGAGAAAAACAAGAAATGGGGAAAGGATTCCCTATTTAATAAATGGTGCTGGGAAAATTGGCTAGCCATAAGTAGAAAGCTGAAACTGGATCCTTTCCTTACTCCTTATACGAAAATTAATTCAAGATGGATTAGAGACTTAAATGTTAGACCTAATACCATAAAAATCCTAGAGGAAAACCTAGGTAGTACCATTCAGGACATAGGCATGGGCAAAGACTTCATGTCTAAAACACCAAAAGCAACGGCAGCAAAAGCCAAAATTGACAAATGGGATCTCATTAAACTAAAGAGCTTCTGCACAGCAAAAGAAACTACCATCAGAGTGAACAGGCAACCTACAGAATGGGAGAAAATTTTTGCAATCTACTCATCTGACAAAGGGCTAATATCCAGAACCTACAAAGAACTCCAACAAATTTACAAGAAAAAAACAAACAACCCCATCAAAAAGTGGGCAAAGGATATGAATAGACATTTCTCAAAAGAAGACATTCATACAGCCAACAAACACATGAAAAAATGCTCATCATCACTGGCCATCAGAGAAATGCAAATCAAAACCACAATGAGATACCATCTCACACCAGTTAGAATGGCGATCATTAAAAAGTCAGGAAACAACAGGTGCTGGAGAGGATGTGGAGAAATAGGAACACTTTTACACTGTTGGTGGGATTGTAAACTAGTTCAACCATTATGGAAAACAGCATGGCGATTCCTCAAGGATCTAGAACTAGATGTACCATATGACCCAGCCATCCCATTACTGGGTATATACCCAAAGGATTATAAATCATGCTGCTATAAAGACACATGCACACGTATGTTTATTGCGGCACTATTCACAATAGCAAAGACTTGGAATCAACCCAAATGTCCATCAGTGACAGATTGGATTAAGAAAATGTGGCATATATACACCATGGAATACTATGCAGCCATAAAAAAGGATGAGTTTGTGTCCTTTGTAGGGACATGGATGCAGCTGGAAACCATCATTCTTAGCAAACTATCACAAGAACAGAAAACCAAACACCACATGTTCTCACTCATAGGTGGGAACTGAACAATGAGATCACTTGGACTCGGGAAGGGGGACATCACACACTGGGGCCTATCATGGGGAGGGGGGGAGGGGGGCGGGATTGCATTGGGCGTTATACCTGATGTAAATGACGAGTTGATGGGTGCTGACGAGTTGATGGGTGCAGCACAGCAACATGGCACAAGTATACATATGTAACAAACCTGCATGTTATGCACATGTACCCTAGAACTTAAAGTATAATAATAATAATAAATAAATAAATTAAAAAAATTAAAAAAAACAAATTGTATTTGCCTCATGAAAAAAGGACAATTGGATTTTCCAAATATTTATTAATTGGGAATCAATTTAATATGTAGAAAAATATAATCTTTTTAGTGTGTATGCATAAAATGATTTAAATGTATATTTCTATAAACACTTTATGCTAAAAATGTTTACAAATTCTAGCATAAAAGCTTCCTACATAAAATTACTAAAAGTAGGTTATGGGTTAAGTGTTTACAAAGAGAATTTCTAAACTCAATGATTTTTAAGCACCATCTCTCTCCTGTTTGATATTAATTTTATAGAGTTTGTCTTTAAGGAAATTTTAAGTCTGCTTCCACTCAGAACCAAGTCAATCATATACAGGATTATTGAATTCTACCATATAATAGACATTTTTCTGACTTTTGTTTGAACCTTCAGATACGAGTTGCCAATAGTCTTAAGCTGTTACATGACATGCTACCACATTTCTAGGCTACGTTTCTTTCCTTTGAACTCTACCTCAAAATTAGGCATGTCTTTGTATTAACATTTTAATTTCATATCTGAGTCTGATACTGTGAATCTCATCAAAAATGAACCACCACACATTACATGCATCACTACACGAAGTATTAGTAGATTGTGTTCACTGCCATTTGTGTGTATGCTGGTGGGTGGGTGCTCATATATTAATCAAGAAAATGCTTTCTTTTTTTTAAAAACTCCACTGATTATTTTTTCTGGCTGTTCTGTTTACCCTAAAAGTTGACATGCAGAACAGGTGCAAAACTGTAACATCAGCCATTTTCAAAGGGCATGGCAGCAGTTAAGAAGATTGAGTTTCTTACACTTTATGTCTTGTGATGTTTGTTGGTTTTTAAGCTACTGAGCTACTTTATCTGAAAACATGTCTTGTTCTATTTTCACCTTAGCCAGTGAATTCAAGTTTGCGTTACTGTTCCTTTAACATATAATTGGTATTTTATTCTCCATGAAATAAAGGGAATGATTCGTGTGCTAGAAAAAAATTATAAATATAATAAATCAACTTAATTCTTAACAGAAATGGAGAGAGAAGGATGTTTCTTTCCTCCCTACCTCCCAAATCCATTGTACCATTCTGTCCTTTTTTCCTCCATGTCTCTGCCTTTTTCAGCCTTGTGTTTGGTAGTTTACTAAAGCATTCTAGTTTTGATTTGGTTAAATTTATTCCTTTGTAATCAGACCTCAGAGTATCCTGTCCGCATTTCGATAAAGACCTCACAGCAATTCAATTCTATCTACAAGTATTGACTGAATATTCCTACAAACTAGACCTTGCAGTATGATAGAAAACCTTGTCCCTGTCTTGAATAAGCAGACAGTCCAGTTAGAATAATGAGTCAAATCCCTAGTGCATGCAAGAAGGTTAGTCAGAGATATGAAAATGGAGAGATCCTACTGACTCAAACTGCAGGATACTTCTAAAAGGCAGGGTGTTGAATTTCCATAGCAAAGTGTGCAGAACTGGATAGGAAGAGAGAAGTAGAGATAGCTGAAAGCGTCCTTTAGGCAGGGAGGCATACAAGAGCAGTCATGGAGGAACAGATTCCTGTGGCGTGTTCTGGGGATGATGTCACTGACTAAGGTAGAGACAGGGAGCAGTGGGAAATAAGGTTGAATGGTTTCAGTAGGGGTGTGAGTAGGAAGATGCATCAATTCTAACCAAGACCAGTAGTTTAATTAGGCATTGAAATCTGCTGCAAATCATATGTTGGAGGCATCATAGCTAAATTAAGGTAATTTTTCTATAATCTATTGTTTTACCTATGCCTCTTTTTATTATCATTAATACAAAGAACTGAGTGTGTTAGGACAAAGGGAGTTCATCAAATTTTCACATTTGTTTCATATTTGAAAAATGAAAGTAATATGAATGCATTTAACAAATATAGAAGTGACACAAAAAAAGTTATGCTTTTTAAAGAGTTGTTTGTTTAATAAGGTTTTAACACGCTAAAATAAAGACATTTCTTATAAAACATGATCATTCAAACCTAGTGAAAATTTAATTCGTTGTTTTAAATAGGTTTTGGTAAAGTGATGGAAACATGTTGGATTAATGGCAAAATCTATATTTAAAAGATGAAAAGTGAATTATGTTGCCATGATTTTTATTATAAATTATTTCCAAAAACAGAAAAAAAATAAGCAAATGAATTTAACCAAATAAATACCAGTAATTTTTTACTGTTCTCTTCGTATAAGAGTACAGAGATAGAGGTGCTTGAAGAGTTTGGCTTCTCATTTCAGATCTTGTTGTGGAATCAGAGTCAATCCTATTTCTCAGTTCTACAGGAACTAAGACAGATTCAAATAACTGAATAAGATCTTATTGCATAATTCAATTTCTATATTCTCAGTAAAAATTTGAAAGTGAGAGATCACAAGAACAGAAATCAGTAGATAAATCTGCTGGTATCTTTACTAGTTCTTCTGCTAGTTTATTGTTTTGCATTGCTTTTTTGGTTCATTTATATACAAAGAATGAGTCTAATGAAGATAAAGAGCTGGTGTTACAAAATAATACTCGTGACTAGAGAAAAACATTAAGTATTATAAATGCTATTTGGGAAAAATATTTTCCGAAATTTGGCATGGATATTTTTATTTTCCATTTAACCAGCAGACTGGTTTGAGATAACACGTTAAAGATGGGCCTGCTTAATAAAATGATAGACATATATTATTTGAAATAATTCACTATCAAAATACTGGAGCTCAGCAGGATACCATGGCTGCATTAACCCAATGTTCTTTTATGTTGAAGGGTGACTGTCATCTCATGGGCTTATTTTCTCTTACCTTGAGAAATCTGTTGTGATATTGATGGCCTATACCGATGTGATTTTTTAAAAAGATAATTGTTTTTGCTACCCATACTTACTTGACTTGCAAATATTCAGAATTTTGTTTCTAAGAGTCAGGAGCCCAGCAAAATGAAAGATGAGGTGATGTTTCTTACCCAACATATGAAGCAGATGTGTGATGCACCTCTCTAAATCTCCTGCCATGCCCTCATTTGGGCCTTAACTGGTACTTGGAGAGACACAGTGCAGGCAGCTATGCTTATAAAGATTACCCTTGCCATCATGTTTCACAGGCAGATCTCCATTAACCAGGGGCTGCTAGTACTCCGAGATCCACTTTTCTTGCTCGGCATAGTGATGTGACCAAAACAGGTTGCAATAATCCATCTCTTCAGATATCAATAGTTTCATAGATTCTTATTTTATTTCAAGGTCATAAGTAATGTTTGGAGATGCAGTTGAATCATGAATTATTTCTTCATTGAATTCAGAGAAATACACAAGTATTTCGAATCTTTTAAAATTTGTTTTGTCATATTAAAAATGTATAGGAGATTTGGTAAGTTAATATTACCAAAAGTTAAATAAAAGACATAAAAGAAGTTATGTTGTCTTTTAAGAGAATAATTCTAGTTAAGACACCTGTGTTCATAATGTAGTGTTCTCTGCAAAAATGAGATATGGCATGTTGACTAAAACCCTTAAAGGTAGAATTCAAAAACTGAGCCATTAAGAACTAAGGAAATCCTAACCTTAACTTCATTGTAATTTAGACCTGTCAACAAAATTATCAGGATAGCAATTTTAGAGATTATTTCTAGGTAGTGATTACAGTACTTCTCTTGTAGTGAATGAAATTCTGCCCTCTCAATCAAATATTTGCCCTAAGTTCTACTTCAGGATGTTTGTATTTGGTCAACTAAAAAGATGAAGTCAAGCATTCATTTTCAATGGGACTTGAGAGTAGTATGCAATTAGAGGATTTGAAAATAGTTATGTACCTAATAAAAATTAAGTAAATCATTTACTACCAGATGAAAGTCAGTATAAATGTTTCATTCTTATTTTGTCTTCCCATCAATGCATATGTCTTAGCTCTATGGGATGACATATTCAAGTTTTACTCATTGACTTTGCCCTTTTAGGTAAATAAACAGATTGCTTTTTCTATCTGAAAATCAGTGTTACATGTGTTATGAAAGAAGTTCCTATGAAAAAAGAACCAACCAAAGAGGCCTCCTCTGGGTGATTTTCTTCCATAATTTCAGTAACGACAAAAGTGTCACACTACATACCTATGCCTAGAACTAGCTCTGCAGCATATCAAAGAAGTGCTATGCCACAGAACAGAGCACAGAGTTTTGCATATAGTAGTCATTCCATAAATAGTTAAAATAAACTATGCAAATCTTTGCATTGCCTCTACTTGACTAAAATGAGTTTCATTATCCTACACACTTAGCTATAGGTAATAACAGCAAAATCGCTTCTATACTGGATATTCATTTCTTCTTCAATAGATTTCCACTTTACCTATTTGCCTATTTAAAATTTTGAGTTATCTAACAACCTGATAATCATATAATAAATATCACCAAAGACTGTTTTCTAAATGCACTTTGGGGGATAATTCATTGTCTTATAATGAGAAAATATCAAAACTTTGTTTGAAGACAAAAATACTACCATGTGGAACAAATAGTCCACTTGGAATTTTTATTGTCATTTAATGCCTTATGCTTTATAGGTGCAAATTCATTCTGAAGCAATGCTTGTGGAACTTTTAATATACAGTTTCAATTCTGAATAGTTGACATTGAAATAGTTCAGCTGTGTTACAGTCTTCCCTCACAGGAGAAAAGCATTGCTTAAAGACAGGCCACCCACAAAATTTTGCAGAATTGAAAGATAACCTCCCAATTGTTTCAGTCTTATCAGATTTTGCTTATGAACGCCCTGACTTTGTAGCTATAAAGAAGGTATAAGATACATATGTGTGTGTGTGTGTGCACGCACATCCAGTGTCACACTCAAGTGAACAGAATATGTTTAAGTTTACATTTCAATGTATATGGGTGTTTTCTTAAAAATATGAAAGGTTGAAATATTTGATCAATGAATCCTGATAAATGATAGTGTTAAATACAAATTTCATGTTCAATACTAAAAGATCAAAAAAGTCTTCTGCCATTGTCCATGTTTTATCTGTTTTTTAAAACCGTAGGGGAAACTATATACTCTCAGGGAAAAAAAATGAAGCTTTATTGCGAGAGAAATGAATGTAAGAAATAGCACTTTAGGTAGCGAAGAGATGTGAAGCATTGCAACTTCATAGCCTGCTAAGGAGCAACAGCTGTACCTAATTTCAACTTGACGTGCTTCAGATCTCATATTCATATAGGTATTTAATGATCCAAACATAATGGTCCTATATAGAATAATTACTTATATGAAGGAGCAAACTTATTCGCGTTCCTTTTTAAATGATCCTTCAAGAGAAAAACTGCACTGGATCTTTGAACAATGAATAGTCCCATTCACCAATCCAAATGTTTGGGGTTAAATAGCTTATCTTTTAAGAGAGAATAGTAGTGCTGGGGTTACTTCTTCTTGACAGACTCTTTTTGTCTACCCTCTTCCCAGGACAGCCAGGACAATGACAAAAGGTAGAATGCCAAGCCAATCATTAAGTCATAGTGGTAGATAGTTACAAGAAATATCAGAAACAAAAGGAAATAAGGTATTTTAGAGTTGGTATATTTTGAAAACAAAGATTCGTTGCTTTGAGCTTGACTTTCCTCAGCAGGAAGACTAGTAGAAATAGAGCTCTCAGATTCTTTTTCACTTGAAGAGCATAGTGATTGCCCAGAGCTTACTAATCCTTTATTTTCACGCCTTGCTTCTTCCATATTCTCAAGAGGTTCTCTGATTAAAATCATTGGCCCTAGAGATTTTTCCACACTACACTCTTCTGATTGGAAAATCTGGCCTATGCATCTTTCTTTTCTACTACCTGACGTCACTATTCCTGAACTTTTGGAAACCTCTTCAGGTTTAGACTCAGGATAAGGGTGCTTCTCAATATCCTGGATTTCTCTTGTTGAATTACAAATACTTTCTGATTTCGTAGAAATAGGTTGGCTAGCCATGGTAGTAATTGCATTCTCTATAGCAATTGCCTGCTCATTAGTTGACACCAAAATTTCAGTATGTTTGGAAAAAGGAGAGCTATTCCGAGGAGCTCTATTGGTGTCTGAGTTAAAAGCAGAATGCACAGTGGTATCCAAGTCTGTTTTCTTTGATAATTCTTGAACTTGCCTATGATCTCTGTTTTCTGAAAATATCGTTTTGTCTGTTGGTAACATTCCCAACTGTAAATCCAGTTTTGAAGTTGCTTTTTGATATTCTGTAATGACCCGTGAGGATTCTTCCACGGATGTTATATTTTCAGTGCCACATTTCTCCTTGTCATGTGTCTTTCTAGGATTGTACGTAGACATGGTTTCTTCCTTCTCCATTTCATCTACATGTACATTACAAATACCTAAATGTGATTCCTTTTCAAAATCATTGTCATAGATTACACCTACTGTATCTCGTTGACAAAGGGTATAATGTGAATCATCATTTCTCCCTTCATGTGGATCAAACGCTGTTTCCTTTACCTCGATGGGCCTGTCACTTCGTGCTGTCTCTTGAGGTAGCTTAGCAATTACTGCTTTTTCTCTAGCAGACATGCTTTCTGGAGTACTTTCTGATGTTGTCTTAATTATATAGGCTGTACCTGCTTCTGCTTTCTCAGTAGTACCATGATCAGCTAGAGAAGACAGTTCACAGCACATTGTTTCTTGGCAGGTAAACAATTCTTCCGTAGTAGCTTTCAAACTCCTCGTATTATCCCTTTTTTTGCACGTGTCTTCACAATCTGTTTGTCCTTTGATATGCTCTGTTATGTTTGTCTTATTCTCTCTTGCTTTTCCCTGACTTTCCAGAACATTCCAACTTTGTTTATGCTGTGTACTATTATCCTTATCTTCAGAATCAATCCCACCTGATTTTTCTTCAACTTGAAACAGATAATCATTCCTCAAAACATTTCCAGTTCTTGGTGAACAAACTTGACCAGTTATCCCTTCTGAAGCACTGCCTTCATTGGTCAAATGATGATGCTCTGGGGTTAACACAGCTTCTTCCCAACTTACATTTGTCCTTGGTGAATGAGACATGTCTGCTGTGATTGCCCGGGTGGGGATTGTGGTATCTTCGCTCAGCAGAGCAGTCAGGTCTCTGTTACTAGCTCCAATCCCTTCCACACTTATTTTAGGGTTGTCCATCTTCCTTTCTTGGTCATGTAAGATTGTTTGGAAATTTTTTCTTTGTTTTTCATTAACGCCTAAATATATGCTTTGTTCTTCATCATCCTTACCATTGCCATAATCTTCCTTAGAAGATCCTTCTTCTGTTGATTTGTCAAGATGTGCAGATATATCCGAATGGAAATCTCTTCTTAAACACCCCCAATCTTTTGTTTCAATATTTTTAGCTCCTCCTTCATGCTTTTTATTAAGGTTTCCTGCCACTAGTTGATCTGAAGAGGGGCAAGGTATTTGCATTGTGCCATTGCCACGGGCTGGATTAGCATTATCATCCAGGATTTCTTTGCTGCCAGTGTGTAATTGCACTAGTTCATCACTACTAGTATCTCCCAATGATGGCCTGATTTCTCCCATATTTGAAGTAATTTCCTCTAAAGGTTGATGTGTACAGTCATTTCCTGAGGAATATTTTTCATTGCAGTAAAAATCTCCCTTTATGGAGCTTTCTGCCGATGAACTTGGAGACAGAGACCTTTGGAACAAGTCAGTGCACATTTCACCATGGATTTGCTTCTTCTCTAAACCCTCTGCTTTATTTGGAAAATTGACCGGATCTGTTGAAAATGTATTCCTTTCATCTCTGGAAGCAGTACTTCTGTTTCTTATTAAGTGTTGATTTATCTTATGGGATAAAAACAACAAAGAAATAATGACCATAAGATCATTTTGAATATGCAGTGAATTAGATAGGTTTTATTAACTCGGCTTGTAATTATCTGGTAGATTTCTTTGACTGATTTCATTTGTGGATTTCATATAAACTCTGGAAGCCAGATGTTTTGGGGAGATCCTTGTAGGCTATGACTGGGGAATGAGATTAGTAAGAAAGGGGGCCCAAATTAGTCATTCTCCTTCCCAGCTTCCAAATATCACATTGTATTATTCAACTATTCTTGCTTGTCATTGCACTTTCTCCTCACTTAGGCTATACACATTGATAGCTCCATGCTAATCAATTAGAGAGCAGCTTCCTGGGTGCCCCTTGCTGCATTTACACTTGCTGTAGGTGCCCCCATTACAGTTTCTCTTATTAATATGTTTTCTGCAAAGCCTCTGCAAACTATTAATAGCAAAACGTCACTCAAAGAAAAGTGAGGGAGTTAATGTCTCTGCAAATTCTGTTTTAATGACCCTCTGCCAACTGGTACTCAAATGTATTTGAGCTCTTCAGTGATGCCAACTGTCAGGATTTAACAGTGAGATGCCTGGTTTTTTTTTCTCCTCCTCATAACTGACATTTGCATGATCTCAATAATTATATGCAAATCTTACGTTTTCCCCTTCTTCTCACATAAGGCTCATGTTACTTGTCAACTGCACAGCTGTCTTGTAAGCCAATGCCTGTGGGTTCCGCAGATTTGGTTGTATTTCCATCTATTATAGAGCTTGTTTTATGCATTAACGTCAGCATGGAGCAAATTAGCATCTAAATTACAGCTCCCTGTTCATTTATTGGATGTACAATCTCAGTAACTTCTAAACAAACTTTTATATTTGAGCCTGCTCATTGTAATGAGATGTATTGGTGAAGTATGTGATTTTTCAGGACCCTTTCATTATATTCTGTGGTTTGAAAAAAATGGCGATGTTAACTTTCAGCTGGTGAGAATTCTCACAATGGGTGACAACTTTGTAGTTTCTTAAAGTTGGAGCAAAGTAAATTGCATACTTTAGTGATGCAGCTCCCATATCACTATAGAAAAGGTGGAATATGTGGGGAAATAGATGAGCTCTATTTCTTTCCTGTTTCAGCACTGACACTTGAAGAGGCAAATGTCATTTTCATCTTAGGTGATTATGAATCCATGTATTCCAATGATATGAGGTCCATCCAAATACAGTAAAGGGTAAATTGCATTATGTGACTCATTTACTCCTATTTCTTCCTTTGTGATAAAAGTGCTATCTAAACCATCCCCCCAAAAAATTCCAAACAGATTGAATGCTCACCAAGTATGAAATTTATAACAAATTTAATACTAAATTGTATAGTACTGAATTTGTTTCCTGTTTTAAAATTATGGCACAGGCTATTTTCTTTTTACTTGGTAATTTAATACTCTACAATGATATAGAACTTGGAGATTCTCACAAGGATGGAATTTTAAAAAATGCTGTTACATGTGAGAATCAAAGACTTATAGAGTTGGACAGGACACTAACAATCCTCTAGTCCAGCCCTCTCATTTTATAGATGAATTTGTGCTAAGTATACACTTGTCACAAAGATTAGAAATGCACATCAGGATAGTGCTACCTCTCCTGTAATTCCTACAAACTATTACTCAGAGCCGCTGGTAAATAGATAAGAAATGAATGTCATTAATTTACCACTGCAGAGACCAGAAGCAACATACAGAAATCAAAGTGCCTTGTTGATCAAGCTAGAGATGCAAGGACAGAATAGGCTGTGCTTTCACATTTGCAAATTATATTAGTTGAAGCTATTGAAAGACAGGCATTGCAGCATCTTTGAAGCAGAAATGGATTCATCTTCTCTAATACCGTGGCAACCAGAACACTTACCATCAACTCTAATTCTTTTTCATTATGTTCATCATGTTCCCTGTTTACATCTTTTACATTTTGATTACTGGCTTCCAAATCTTCCTTGTCCTCATGAGAACAAACGATTGTCGGGATAGAGGTATCTGAAAAGTTAATATAATTGTGCCTATGTGAGATTGTTTTAATTGTAGACTTTAACAAAAGAGACAAATTTGGTTTTAAAATTAATGAAGAATATTACCTGTATTCTTTGGATTCTCAAAGTTGTTTTCTTCTGATGTTACTGATGATTCTTCTTTACTGTTAAATTTAAAAGAAAATGTTATATGTTTTTCTGGGACTGCATCTTCTAAGTATTTCTATTCAGGGGGAAATTCAATCAGTAACAAGCCAAATAAACATTATATAACTTTCTTATTTTCCTATATTACTTCGCATTTTTTAAAAATAAAAATGATCTTTTTGGAATGACGTAATACTAAGTATTGGTTGTAGAAAAATTTAAAAATAATTCAAACATGCCATATTTCTAAACAGAGTATGTTTCTCATATTAAAACTTATATAACCAAAGTAAAAATACATGTAAATGTAGATTATTCTATCTTCAATGGATTTCATCTTTTCAAATGAGAATGTTTTTCTCATGGCTTAATGATAACATTTTATGAACTGAAAGTCCATTTGTGGTCACGGAAATTGCTAACATTTCAATTAATTTTTTGTGTTCCATTTTACTCAAAATTCTTCCAGTTGGAGTAACATTAACTCTCTGTCCAGAAAAGCAAAAAAAAAAAAAAAAAAAAAAAAAAACCACCAAAAGTAAAAGTAAGAAAGAAACAAGCGAAAAAAACTGAAAGGCAGCTAAACTTATACTCAGTTAAAAGACTTTATATATGTACTGCCACAGGCCAATTTTATAAGCAAGACTTTGGATCATTTATATGCAAGCATACACTTTCCTTCTTTAAAATGATTTGGGTTACATTTCCTTTTCTAGCACACCCTGCATGCTGATTATAAAAGACAAAACCTTTTTCTTTCAAATGTAATCTATTTGTAGTTGTATTTGTGGAGTCATTAGAATTTAGATTTGTCCATGAAACTCAGTAGGAAAAATGTTGGTTAAAAAAAAGCCCACTTTGTGTATAGTTGTCACAAGTCAATTTATAAGAAATATTTGGCCCAGTATACACATTTTCTTGTACTGTCTCAACTGAATTTCCTTATGGTGACTGTTCTCAACCACTTTTCTGCAACAAAAGAAATCTGGAAAGTTGGCAATGGCTGATGAATTTGTGTAATAAGAGTCTAGCCTTCATTGCATGAGCAGTTCTGATCCAAATCCCAGGAAGGCCAATTTTATATTCACAAATCATGAGAAATTGAAAATTCTTCCATCCTGACCATGCAAGAAGATAATTCAGTTTTATATATTTTTATGATTCATAATTTTAACTTTACTAAAAACATTCGGTATCTTTAGTGAGCCCACTTATAGAACATAATGCTTCCATATAAATATAATTTTATTAGAAAAATATACTGTTTGCATAATTGATACTGACTTAATTTATAAACCCATATTGCTTAATGAGGTCAAAAACTATGCCAAAGTTTATTTTTATGAAATCTAACAGCAGACTGACACATCTTTCCTTCTCCATGTATATAATGTTTATGTGCTTAAAAATATATAAACCATTAAACAGCATTTATTTATTCCTGCTTCATCTCTCTTCCCATAAAAATACTGAAAGTATTATTTGTAGAAGAAAAATAGTCAAGGATTGTTGGTTTTACCTAATCAAAATGCTATCTATCACTTCTCTAATTCAATTCTCTAAAACAGTTTAATTCTTAAAAAAATCATCGAGTCAAAAGGACAGGAGCCTGCTTTAACTTATTTGGTGATAAAATAAGTATTCAAGTATGTATTCTTATGTTAGTGTCTTAAAATGCAAATATAGAAATACAGGAGAAAAACTTCAAATTCAGGGACAAGTACAAAGAAAAGTAGAAATAAATGCAATTTAAATATCATATCGAATATTTATTAAAAAAACAGAAAATGTGTAACATTTCTATGGGGAAAGTAATACAATTATATCAAAGAGTGTTAAAGAAGATCCTCAAAAAGTTGATAAACATACCATGTTCATAGATAGAAAATATTATGAAGATGTCAATTCTCTCACAAATTGATCTACAAATTTTATACTAATCAAAACATCAAAACATTTTTTATAGAATTTGAAAATATTATTCTAAAAAGAAAAATAAAGGGCAAGTGATAGCTAAAATGTTTCTGAGAAATAGCAGGGAGGAGGAATTTTATCAGATTAAGTATTTTTAATGAAGATTTATTTATTAAGGTAGTATTATATTGGTAGAGTCAGACAAACTAATAAGACAACATTGAGAGCTTAGAACCTTGGTATATGACAAATGGTATATCCAGAACCTTGGTAAATGACAAACATAGTATGTCAGACAATAGGAAATATGGTACTTTTCAGTAAGTTGAGACAGAGAAAATGGCTACCAGTTGGATTTAGATCTTAAATGTCAAAAACCTTGAAATTCTTAGTTGAAAATATATGTGAATATCTTCTGGACCTAAGAGTAGGAAATATTTTCTTAAGAAAGAAGAAAAAAAAAAAGATTTAAAAAATTGGTCAGTTTAACTGTAGTAAAATTTAAAATGTTTATTAAGAGACTATGCAGTAAAAATGAAGTTACAAAGTGGGAGAAGATGCTTTCATTACACAAAATCAACACAAATAAGCATCAAGAATGCATAATGAACTCCTACAAATCAACAAGAAAGCACAAACAATTCACTGTGTGTAGGGGATCAAGGGTGCAGACATATCAGAGAAGAGGAAACACATGGTCAATAAGTACATAATGGGACGGTCAGCATTGTTAGAGAATAAATGAAATCAAGACTGCAAAGAGTTATAATTTTATGCTCATTTAATTCATAAAAAATTAAAAATATATTAATACCAAGAGTTGAAGGTGACTGAAGCTGTAGGCTTTTTAAAATTTTTTTTTGAGACAACATTTTCCTCCGTCATCCAGACTAGAGTCCAGTGACGCAATCTTAGCTCACTACAACTTCACCTCGCAGGTTCTTGTGCCTCAGTCTCCCAAGTAGCTGGGATTACAGGCACAGGCACGCGACACCACATCCTAATTTGTATTTTAGTAGAGATGAGGTTTCACCATGTTGCCCAGGCTAGCCTTGAACTACTAAGCTCAGGCAATCCACCTGCCTCAGCCTCCCAAAGTGCTAGGATTTCAGGCATGAGCCACCATACCTGACCCCCAGGCTTTCTTATACATTGCTGATGGGAGAATAAATAGGTAAAACCACTTTGAAAAACAATTTGACTGACATTATCTTCAAAATTCAACATTTATATAAATGATGACCACTACTTCCACTCCCAGGTGTATACCCAAGAGAAACTCTTGCATATATTACCTGAGATATCTAAAGGAATGCTCATGGTGTCATTGTTAGCTGTATAAGTCTTGAACCAACCCAAATCAACAGAATAGATACAAAACTATTAATATCACAAAAAGGATTATGATACAGCACTCAAAATTAACACACCACAGAGACAAACAATATGGATAAATCTTAGCAATATAATTTTAAATGAACCATTCCATTCCAAAGTACAGCAGAAGACCTTTTTTTTTTTTTTTTTTTTTTTTTTTTGAGACGGAGTCTCGCTCTGTCGCGGCCTAGGCTGGAGTGCAGTGCCCGGATCTCAGCTCACTGCAAGCTCCGCCTCCCGGGTTCACGCCATTCTCCGGCCTCAGCCTCCCGAGTAGCTGGGACTACAGGCGCCCACCACCTCGCCCGGCTAGTTTTTTGCATTTTTTAGTAGAGACGGGGTTTCGCCGTGTTATCCAGGATGGTCTTGATCTCCTGACCTCGTGATCCACCCGTCTCGGCCTCCCAAAGTGCTGGGATTACAGACTTGAGCCACCGCGCCCGGCCAGGACATTCTTTTTATTAAGCTAAAAGCTACCTATATATGTAAATAAAATTACTTGTCCCTTGCTGTATACAGTTATAATATAAATTATACAGTTATAGCTATATATACCTATATGTAATATTTTATATATTTATATAAATTACAGAGTTATATATAGTTAAATATAACTTTATAATATATATGGCAAGGGACAAGTAATTTTATTTACATATGTGTAGTTTTAGCTTAATAAGAATGTCCTCTGTTATAATACTTTGGAACTGTTCATTTAATATTATATTGATAAGATTTATCCATACTGTTGTATGTCTCTATGGTTTGTTATATATTATAAATTACATTTATATAGCAAGTGATAAGTAATTTTATAATAAACAATTACACTAAAAATAACTTGATTTTTATGATAATATGGATATATCAGGTGGTGATATGGTTTGACTGTGTCCCCACCCAAATCTCATCTTGAATTGTAACTCCCACAATTCCCATGTGTCTTGGGAAGAACCCAGAGAGAGGTGACTGAATTAAGGGGGTGGGTCTTTTCTGCACCATTCTCATGATAGTAAATGAGTCTCATAAGATCTGATGTTTTTAAAAACAGGAATTTCCCTGCACAAGCTCTCTCTTTGCCTCCTGCCACCTATGTAAGATGTGACTTGCTCCTCCTTGCCTTCTGCCATGATTTTGAGGTCTCACCAGTCATGTGGAACTGTGAATCCATTAAACCTCTTTCTTTTGTAAATTATAGTATGAAAACAGACTAATACAGGTGGGTCAAATTAGGGGGAAGGAATCAGGAAATGAGAATTCAGTCACTGTTTTGGGTGGTTGTTTTGCAGGTGCTTATTAATAATTTGAAATATCTAAATAGTTCAATTCTAGTTTCAAATAATTTATGAGGCTAGATGGATTACTCTCTGGCCCACATTAGAGGATGTCTATTAATAAAATGCCACTCTGAAATTCAAAGTGCCAGTCATATGACTAATTACATCTAAAGAGTTGAATTCAAGAGCTTTAGAACATTTGAGAAAAAAGACAAAGAACTTGATGGTTGATGATGATAGGGCCCAGAACCATGAAAATTGTGACATGAAGAAAGTATACTTTTGAATATCTCTCATTTCCCCTTTATGTTCCTTGAGTTCTTTTTGGTAAAGGAGAGTTTCGTATTTTTCTGTATTCACAGTGGCTAACACAGTGCCTGAAACATAATAGTGGCATAA
Source organism: Papio anubis (assembly GCF_008728515.1). Taxonomy (NCBI): domain Eukaryota; kingdom Metazoa; phylum Chordata; class Mammalia; order Primates; family Cercopithecidae; genus Papio; species Papio anubis. Next base: position 44,940,913 of record NC_044979.1, on the reverse strand, counting down.
TAAATGCTGTTGAGTCAATAACTGCACAGCATCCTTTCCATCCTCCCTTCTCCTCTTTACCTTTTGCCAACATTACTGTGACAGTGTGCTTCTCTTATTTCCTCGTCTAATTTCAGAAAATAATCTAATATTTTAAAATATGTACATTTTTGTTTATCTTCTAAGACTTAAAGTATTACCCCTTTAGAGTTCAGGACAATGTTTTCAATTATGGAGTCAATAATGAGTCAAGATTTAAACATAATTTTAAAATTATTATAATTTTAGAAATTAAAAAGTAAAAAATTAATTAATGGAACAATACTTTGTTTCCACTCTACCTTAAATTATATAATATAGTCATCTATATTATTTAATCATGGTCTCTATTTTTCTAATAGATATTTTAAAATAATCCACGTGTCATGAATTATAACACAGAGAAATTGAAAATAAATATGCCCTAGTTTCTTATCTCAAGGAATCTATAATGTGAAGATGGAAATAGACATATCAACAGGTAATTATAATTACTATAAGTGATAAGTACTATAATAAACAATGGTATATGATATTCTCTTAGAAATAAGGAGAAAGGACAGAAGTTATCAGGAGACTGTTAGAGGAATCAGGAAGTTTATCTCAAAGTTACTAACATTCTGATTTAGGTTTTAGGGATGACTAGAAGTTTCCCAATTAGAGAAGAATACAGTCATTGTAGGCAGAGGGAACAACAGGTGGCCAAAGACAAGACTAAAAAAGCACAAAAGGGCCAGGTGTGGTGGCTCACGCCTGTAATCACAGCACTTTGGGAGGACGAGGAGGGCGGATCATGAGGGTCAGGAGTTTGAGACCAGCCTGGTCAACATAATGAAACCTCATCTCTACTAAAGACACAAAAAATTAGCCAGGCGTGGTGGTGGGTACCTGTAATCCCAACTACTTGGGAGGCTGAGGCAGGAGAATGGCGTGAACCCAGGAGGTGGAGCTTGGAGCTTGTTGGGAGCTGAGATCACACCACTGCACTCCACACTCCAGCCTGGGAGACAGAGCGAGACTCCATCTCAAAAAAAAAAAAAAAAAAGCACAAAAGAAAAAGTCACATCTAGAAACAATGAGATATTCAAAGGGCTGGACTCTGTTTGGGGAAAGAATGCCAAGGGGTAGAATGAGAGTTAGTTCAAGCCAGATTGTAAAGGGCTTAGCATAGCAGGCAAAATGAGGTTGAATTATTTAGGTACTTTTTAACCAGTGGCATGGGGGGTTAGGGCTAAACAGGAGAGAGACGTGGTCACATTTACATTTACCAACCTATTTCTGGAGGTAATGTACAGGAGAAACTGGATGGGATGAGCCACAATGGAGCAGAAAGACTAATCAGAGGCTCCTGAAACATTTTCAGGCACAAAATAAGGGCGAAGGGTACTATTAATGAAGAAAGAGAAAAAGAACCAAATGTGAGTTTTAATTTTTGATGTAGCATTAATATGATTTGATCAATATGCTGTACATAGATGTTTTTTAAAGTCCTTTTCTACCCAACCTCGGTCGCATTCATCAGAATTAGAAATCTACACTGTTGCCCCTTCTAAGACCTAGGCCAAGACGGTTAACTGAGGGATCCTGCACTACAGGTCAGCAAGGTCTTGAATTAGTCTGCAGATTGGTTTTGATGTTTTATGTGCTGGGTGACTTGCTTCCCAGGAGTTCATGTGGACACCTTTTTCAGGGTTCCTCCCTAATCTCTGGTACACATGTCTAGATGGTAAACCAGCAAGTTATTTCTAGGTTTTTGATTTTTATTCCAGTCGTTCACTGAGGAAAATAAAATGTTTTCTCATTCACACCAGTCACCTGGGTGACTAACATTCTAAGGAGTTCTTACCAACCTTTAGAATGCCCTCTTGGGCATTCTACTGGAGGAATTTCTAAGGAACTAGAAATCAAGTTCACAGAGGAACTTTAAATATCTCAGTTGTTTAGAAGCCCTGTTACCTTGTCTCTCCCCTCTCTCATAAATACAATAGATCTCAAATACAACAACAGTTCCTAGAATTGCCTTTCATGTCAGAAACTTCAGGCCCTACCTCTGTAAAATCTAAATTAATATAGACCTGCATATGGAGGTAAAGTTGGGGCACAGAGAATGATGGTGCTAAAAATTTCCTAAAATGATTTTGATGTGAGGCCAGATTTGCAAATTCCTCGTGTAGACAACAATATATCTCCCTGCCCCACTGGATTTAGCTATGCAGACTGTTCCTTCCTAGATGATAGGCAGGTGGGAGAGTCATTCCTGTAGTTGCAATTCCTGGCCCCAAATCCAGTTCCCCTGCTTCTTACTAGTTTCATATGAGTTTAAAGCATGGTTTGCTACTATTTACATAACTCTTAAGATAATCAAGAAATAAAGGATTGTGCAGAAGCTTCTAATTTGGAGATCTAAAAGGATGGAACCACCATCATTTGATGTGGAGATTTAAAAGGAAAAGCATGGGTGAAAGAAAGAGGATAAGTTTTATTAAAGGATATGTGCTAAACTTGTAAACTCTTCAACCAACTGGGAAGTAAAAACTAGTGTTTGTTGAATGAAAAATGCCCAGATTGACATTTTTCCTTTTTCCCTTACAGTATCATTGCACACAGGCTTGCACTGTCTTTATAAGTTAAGGCAAATTTTCCCTCACTTCAAAGAGGTGAGACATCATATTTAAATTTTATGTGATGACTTCTAATAGACATTAAATATGTGCTGAACATAACAAATTAATGTTTTCCAGGCAATAGTTACACTTGTAACATGTAGTAGCAATTTTAAATGTATAGCAATCTGTATTTATTCATTCAATCCATCATCATTTAACAGATATTTAGTGGGTGCCCACCAATTACGAAATGTTGCACTGGATTGTCACAAAAAGCAAGACGTCCCTGCCCTCAGAAGGCTCACAAGCCAATGGGGAGAGTGGACAAGTACATAAAGCAGCAGCTCCAGGGTACGACAACTGTGAGCTCCGTGACGAACAGAGTGGGGTAGGAATACCTTCTAGAAGGACATGGCCCATAAGCTGAAACCTAAATAAGAAGCCTTAGCTAGAGAAAAGAAGAGAAGCAATTCCAAGCTTAAGGCATTATATTCAAAAACCTTATAAGTAAAAAAAGAATTATTCTCAACTTCTTAAGTAATCCAAGACACAATTTAGTAAAAATGAAAGACTAAAGGCCCAGGGCACCAACCAATTGGTAGTCAACTAGCTTAAGAGACACAAATTTAAACCCAAACAGTACCTCTCAAAATGTGGTTCACAGACCTCCTATGTGAAAATGACCTGGTACTTACTACAAATGCTGCTTCAGGGCCAGAAATCGGATCTACTGAATCAGCATCTCTGAGTGGACAGTGGGAATCTGCATTTTAACTGGAACCTCAGAGTTAGCTGAGGTGCACTACTGCTTGTCTAACTACACATATTGAAAAAGAATATCTGCAGGCAAACACTCAGACTCCAGGAATGTGGTATACAAAGTGCCTCTTTATGTTTCAAACTTTTCCAGCAAGTTACCCACAATTATGCTACAGCTATAGTTCTGTGCACAAAAGAATAAATGTTTGTGTATCTCATATGTACCCAGAAAAGAAGAAACACATTGAAGAATAGACCAATCATCTTCTGTGACTTACAGAATAAAATAATGAAACATCAATGGGGTAGAAATTGATGGACATTTTCAACCTATCTAATAAGCAAAAAAAAAAAAAAAAAAAAAAAATTGTGTTTCTAAGTCAGCTATTAATCATTCAAAAATGTGAGTTCTACAGACTCTTTACCTCTGAGCCCCATGCAACTTACAGAAAGTTTATTTTATTTTTTACGCCAAATTCCTCTCAGATTTGTAAGAGACCTCATACTTGGATTGTCTCATCCCATCATTTTATAGGGAAAAGAAAACTAAAGGCCAGTTAAACAATATGGCAGAAGTCATACTAACCAACTAGTGGCAAATCCATAACTAGCTCTAAGTTTCTTAGTCATTATGTTAGTGTTCTTTCCATAAAGGGTCAATGTGTGGTGAAAAAAAAGCAAAAAAAAAAACCTGCATGCAAATCCAGTCTTTCCGGTTACTTAACACTTACTAAGTCAATTACTCACCATGTGACTGCAGTCAAGATACTTAATCAACCTCTCTGCGTCTAATTTTTCTCCAAAATCTTGCCTACTCCTAACACAGAATAATTATTTAGCATAGTTTCCAACACATGAAAGTGTTTACTAAATTATTATTTTTATTAGGAAATGTAGTAAATGGCACACTGATCATTAATTCTAATTATCACAAAAACAAATTTATATGCTGCTTCTTTTACGCTGAGTTATCTATAATTTTAATGCTTACCATATTCTCTCATATATTTAATATGCATGGTACTTCTAAGAGTAAAATGTGCAGTCCTTGATAGCATACTTGCTCAGCCATTTAAATATACCCTTATTATTAGAAGAGCACCCTTCAAAAAAAACTCATTAGATCTTCGGTGACAGTAACCTTTTGTTTAAAAGTATCCTCTCCAAATATAATGTACACTGGCATGATAATTTGCACCTTCTTTCATTACCCAATTGATTTATTCAGTACCAGGATTTAGGCACCATGTTAATATTACTGCAGCTTCTGGATATGTTCCACTTTTGCTTCTGGAGTTACAATTAATTTTAACACTGTCAAAATGTAGTCATTTTTAGTATAATAATATAGTTTTTCCAAAGGTCCTATGATGCCGTTGTGCTAAAACCCCATATGTCTCTTAAAAAATGAGCAAAGCCTCTTAAAGATCTATGCCACAAAGTCTAAGTCTGATGTGATGGAATTACCCAACCAGTTAAGGTGAATGGCAGGATTAGGTTGTAAGCAGCAAAGCCTAATTCTGCTCCAAGAGGAATCAAAATGTTGGCATGAAAAGGGATCATTTCCAAAGTGAATCATGAATATTGTATTTGTGTCCCCCTAATACTCAGCCTGAAAGTGCTCAGAATTTTCTAAACAGGACCAAACTTGGAATTCTTAGGCATCACCTCTCTTTATGATAAACAACTAAAAACTAAATGTGAAACTACTCAAGTTCAGACCAGCCCTCTTCATTCAAAGCTTGTGATCTCATTTTTTTTTCTTTCATACTCCTTCACCCCCATGAAAGAGAGGAAAATAAATGACCTTTAAAATCAGAAATAATATGAGCCTCCTTTGAGACTTTAAAAAGTCATTCAAGAACAGTATATCATCATTGGCACTAAGTGGACACATACAGAAATGTTTGTATGGAATAGGTTTTCCAAGGATAAATAATTATATAGTGTATTGTGGACTGTTTCTTTTCATAATATTATGTTGCAGCTTCTCTAAAAATTGACTTTCTAGAATTCTGCCATTTCATAGCCACTCATATATTGAAGAAAGGAAGAAAGTAAAGGCTTATACTTAACAATAGGCAAAATCCATAATACATTACCCAACTACTACAGCTTAATATATTTTCCTTTGGTGTTACAGTACTGGCTAGTCTTCTCTTGATCAGGAATAAAACCAAAAGCAGAAGAGAAACATTTGGTTAAAAGAGAGATCAGTGTCTAACTGTGAAGAGAAGTGCCTGAGGAAAAACAAATTTAAGGAACTATGCAGAAGGAATTAAGGATGAAAAGATGCATTAGGTTCAGTTTCTTCATAATGCCAGAAATGAAAACAAAATGAATACAGTCTGGCATGATTAACAGGCATTGAAAAAAGCCAAAAAATAATCTCAAGAAAAAAAGTGAGAATTTTAAAAATGTCTTTATATTCTTCTATGCTGAATCTGGAAACTAATAACTGACACAGTAAGGTACATCGTTTTGTTTTGGTTTTGACCGAAACGTTGTTTTTTGGTGGGCATCACATTTCTTATCTGTAAAGTGAAAGCTCTGGATTAGCTTAGAAGACCACAAATAGAATACACTCATGCTGACCTTTCTAACACTCATGGCAAGCACTGATAACAGATAAAGGAACTTCCTTGCTGTGGCCATATTGAGCCCCACTACTTTTCTTTTACACGGCTAGGCAGCCACTACCCATCAACCCCTTCATTGCTCAAAATGGAACCAATTTGCCTTCTCAGCTTTAATATTAAATAACATGCCTTGCAGTTTAAGAGCTCTACATCTGTATAACTAATAGGAGTATTCTGAGTATCATTTAGAGGTGTTTAATTGGAAAAATTCCTAATATTTTTCAAAAACAAAAATACTGGTAGAATCAATTCTCCAATAAGAAATGGAGAAATGCTGAACAACAAAAGTTGTTCAAGCTTTGAACTAATAGTCTATGAAGAAGGGAATCAAACTTACATTCCTGCAACAGAATTACCTACAGAATCCATGGAAAGGCATTCAAGTACTTTTTGAAGCCTATTCATATGCCATGTTATGGAAAATATGTTATGGTATAACTTTTCATCTGAGACTTTATATATTGCTTGTATTCACTTTCTTGACAACCTAAAATTGCAATATAGCCAAGGATAAATTGTCAAGTAAATCATATGATCTGTATTATCGGTTTAAATTTAATACCACAGAAATCTCACGTGCAGTTTGTGAGCTAATCTTATATTATTTCTACTACATGTAATGGAATGGTGTATTTCCATATTTTGTTTATGGAAAAGAAAACCTTTACAAAAGTAAAACATTGCCAATATTTATAATTGATTAAGAAAAACAATACATTGAATATACCTATTACATAAGCTAATTTATTACTTTTAAAATGTGACTATAAACCATGTAAAACCACCAGCCCATTGGGGAAACTGTACTGAACTGCTCAAGCATTCAAGTAACTTAGAACATACCAGTATGTTTGTGACCAGATTGTTTCATTGAATTATCTTCCTCTTTGCATAAAACTGAATTGTTGCATTTCTAAAAATCTTCTCTATTTCAATATCTAAGTTAGAACATTGTCCAGTACCTCGGAGCTTGATCTTGAGAACATACTGAAAACAAAAGGTACTTTGCCTTATTGATCCAGGAAATTTCAACAGCAGACAGAAAAGCGACGGAAAAACAATCTTATTGGAGAATTCTTTGCTAAGTCTCTCTTCAAAAGTTTCTTCATTTTTTAACTCTTCAGTTCCTACCAAGGATAACCGGTCTAAATCTGCTTTGTCGTGACAAAGAGGTAGGTGGCAGTGTTTTTTCTAGCTTACCCCAAAGGAAGTAGGGGAAAAAGACATTTTAGACTTAATTCTCTGATTGGATTGGGCACCATGTGCAATTCTGTAGCTGTGTACTCTCCAAAGGGGCACTCAATTTTCAGGATCTAATGCATAACCAAGTAGAATCTGGGAGGTCTAAGTGCGAACCAAAAAACATTTAGGTTGCTTTGGAATGAGATCTAATTACAAGCAGAATTCATATGTCATAAGTAAAAGAAGACTTACAGATAAACCTGGTCCAAAGAACTCCATTACAATCTGCCAATCATATTCAATTGAGAGAAAAATCAAATGTTTTTCAGTGATGGATACCAGAACAACTGAATATACTTCAGAGAGATACCATTTAAAAAAAATCTCAAACTTATTGGCCTAAAGTCCTTATTTTACCTGCGTTCTTAAATGAAGCAATAGTCACCCTTGGAACAGGTGGGTAGCAAGAAAGTAGCGATTGTCTAGCTGAGAGTCTTGCCACCTCGGAAGTCTTATCTCCACAATTTCCTCACAACATATGCTGACAGCTTTATAACGCCTACAGCCTTCAAAAATAATCAGTGTGTTGTTATGTGTATTTTTTTCCTAGGGATACTAAATTTCAGGCGTTATTTTCTTCATAATGTTGTTAATTTTTTGTGGTTGTATAAAAAATCATTATTAGAGTCATGACCACTGAGTCAACTAATTCCAGTTCAACAAAACCTGTTTCTTCCATGGAATCTACAGTAAACTTCACCTAAGTCACTTGATTTGTTAAATATTGAGCTCTAACCTTCAGACTCTACTGTATTTGAATTAACATATTATTTTGAAAACTGTTGTTAAGAAAAGGTGATCTTAAATGTAAACCAATATTCTCAGTATATGTTTGGAAGGGTTTGGAGAAGGAACGAATACAGGAGGGGATGAGACTTCTGAACTTTGAAATCAAATCATTCAGAAGTGACAGCGCTCAAGAGAGGAATATCTTACCCAGTAGGGTGGCAGGTGTGAGCTCACAGCATCAAACTGCAGTGTGTGTGTGACCTGAGCATGTGTGACCTCTAATGTTCCCCAAGATGAGATGTTTTCATGTGGTTTGTTTGTTATTTTTTAAGGAGAAAAAAGTACCAAACTTCAACTTTTTTCCTAGCTTCTATCTCATTCCTGGCTCTTGACGAAGAATTTCAAATGTGTGTCAATAGCCCTCCCATTATCTGGAGAGTAAATCAGGTGAAATGATGCATAACTCAATAAAAATACTGGAAAAGCAATGCTTCAATATGTTTTATGGTAAATCATAGATTTTTACATTTGTTTAAAAAAATCAGAAATCTTAAATAATTAGGACTAACAAAATTAAAGCATGCCAAAGCAAGTTAGAATGTTAAGATACTGCACTGTTGTGATACTTTTATTTAAATGTTAACTTTAAAAGATATGAAGTCATTTTTTAGACCCTGGGCATGTTTCTGGATTGCTATGCAGTCAAATATATGTCTAGTATTTCCTCTATGTTTTTGTTTATATTATCAGTTACTGCTTTATAGTTTTTATAAGTGGTTAGATGCCTCTATGATATGAAATCTTTTGGAATACTTATTTTCAAGCAATTCCATTTTACATATTTTCAAATTATTCTACTTATGTTAATCATGCCATAAATTTATGTATCAGGAAAAATAGAAATACAGTAAATTGGATGAGTTTGCATTAAAATCCAAACAAGAACCCTATTATTACACCGGATTTGTATTTCACAGCATTTGAAAAGTTTTCTAGGCAGATTCAGTAAGTCTTAAAGCATTGTTTCTAAATTTAATGCTTTGGTGAGCTTACGTCACACATTAAAGTCATCTTAATGCACCTTTTTGTCAATTCTTCACAATAGTATTACAAAAAAGAGAAGAGAGGATATATTTATAAAGCAAATGAAAAAGAACTCAATGGAAGCCTATTACACTACCTGTTGATGAGCATATAAGAGTCATTAATATGCGGATCATTGACATGATAGGCCATAATGACTCCTCCAGGGACTATCAGTCTATTGTGTCAGAGACTAGTTGGGGATTCATTAACGTGCAGATGCGTGACTTCTTAATATGCAAATTATGAATGCAAAGCACTGAGGCATACCTCACAAATGTCCACATTTTGTGTTACACATTTTCTTTGTCAACCCCTCACCCACACCTTTTGTGAACTATTTTGTTTCTTCCATCCTCTGTCACAGATTTCTTCACAAAAGAGCCTATACTGATATGGAATCTACCACTTCACATTCAGAGAACTCCTCCTCTTCAGCTCATGTTTTATTTTGTTTTTGTTGTTGTTGATGTTTTTTACTTAAGGCTGGTTTATACATACATACCACTTGCTTGCACCATTTTGACTAAACCAGTCGAATTCAGAAAAATATAAAATCTGCTTTTATATTTTTCTCCAATGTGAAATTGGTTTTTGGCTAATGACACATCAAAGTGAAGAAAGCACTTGTTTTTAAAAATGAAACGATGAAACGTGAGTAGCATAATTAGCAGTTGAATAATTTGGACTGAAGGTGGGTGGAGAAAACATAGTGGAATGGAATACCGAAAAAGAGCAGAGAAAGGCACAAGAGAGGATACCAGAAAAAAGAATGCAATTAAATCAAGTAAGAGTATTTGATACCAATGTAACACAGTAAATGAGGAAATGGATGTAAACCACTCAATGTCTGGCATGGAGCAAGCAAGCAGGAAGCATCTGCTATTATTATTATATTGGCATTTTGTATTTATGCAAAAAAGTGAATAGACACATTCCCTTTTGAAAAAATATGAAGAAAAAAACATATGGAGTAAAAGTTGTTCAGTCTTTGAACTAACAGTCTATGAAAAAGGGAATCAAACTTACATTCCTGCAACAGAATTACCTACAGAATCCATGGAAAGGTATTCAAGTACTTTTTGAAGCCTATTCATATGCCGTGTTACGGAAAATATGTTATGGTATAACTTTTCATCTGAGACTTTTTATATTGCTTGTATTCACTTTCTTGACACTTTATTATTCTAACCTGATCTAAAATACAATACAATCTTTCATTACTATTTCTCTTCTAAATTTCAGGAGACACAGATCCTTAGTTCTTTACTTGTAAACTCCATGTATCCTAAACACTACAGTGGGTCTACAGAAGTCTATTTTTATTGATTATAAAATAATTCTATCTCCATATAAATTAATTTGTATAATTTTTAAGTTAGCTTTAAGGTCCTCACTGTCTTGAGGAGATCCTACATAGATTTTATTTGATTAAAACCCTTTAAACATGAGGTAATATGTTTTAGAATAAATTATGCTTATTAACATGCTTATTACAAGCAGCTAATTATACTTCTTATTCTGGCTAATGTTAATTTCAATATTAAATGCCAGAAAACATCAAATAGTTACTGGAGTTCCAAGCTGCAGTGAGCTATGATCCCACCACTGCAATCCAGCCTGGGCAGCAGAGTGAGGCCCTGTCTCTTAAAGGAAAAAAAAATTATGAAAATGATATAGGAAACTTAGAAACTTACAGTAGAGACATCATCTTATATTCACTGGAGCCACCCACTGGAGGGGATGAAGGAGGTCAGGATGAGCTTATAAGTGCCAAGATACCTTGCCCCATTGAAGGCTTTTGGGTCCCTGATTAAATGAGTAGAACTTATTACCAGAAAATCCTAAGAAGATGAAGTGAGAAGGGTTCACTAGGATGACTACCGTTGAAGATTAGTATAAGAGCAATATGGTGTTCTGGAAAGGTCAAGCTCAGAACCAGATAAAAGGGGAAAGGCAAACATCAGGTGACTGAGGAAATGGACCACGCACTGGGATTGCTAAAGGAGTGAAGTGCAAGAGCCAAACTCTGCGGAGATGCAGTTATGTTGACAAGGATGGAGATCTCTGTCACACTTTTAACTTTTTTTTTTTTTTTTTTTTGAGACGGAGTCTTGCTCTGTCACCCAGGCTGGAGTGCAGTGGCGCAATATCCACTCACTGCAAGCTCCGCTTCCCGGGTTCACACCATTCGCCTGCCTCAGCCTCCCGTGTAGCTGGGACTACAGGCACCCGCCACTGCGCCTGGCTCATTTTTTTTTTTAATGTATTTTTAGTAGAGACGGGGTTTCACCGTGTTAGCCAGGATGGTCTCGATCTCCTGACCTCGTGATCTGCCCGTCTCGGCCTCCCAAAGTGTCACGCTTTTAACAAAGCACAGGACATTAGTCAACACTTGGAAAGACACTGCTGCCCAGTGGGTTTAAAGGACTCAATCCACCTATTGAATATGATACCAATTCAGAATAATGTTGGATAAAGTTCAACATGTGTTCATTCAACAAGTATTTAATTTGTATTGGGCTAGAAGTTAAACTACTAGCTCAGGCTGACATTGAACAAATTCTGCCTTCATAAAGTTTACAGTCTAATGAAGGATAACCCAAAACAGCACTTTAAAATCACAGCTGTAAGCTTGCTGACTGGGGTAGCATGGAGTTCTATAGAAGAAAATAATAAGAGAACGAAGTCAAACTCAGAATAGAGGTGGCCAGGGAAGGCCTCCTGGCAGAGGGAGCATTTTGTTTGAGTCCTGAGGGCTTAGTATGACTATTGAGATGAAGAAGACAGTGCAGAAGAATATTCCAGGCAGATGGAATATAATGGGGCATGGCAGTGAGAGAGATATTTGTCCAACAAAAACAGGTAAAAGATGAGTACAATTAGATCTTAGTGACGAAGATAATGATAAAAATTTTCTCTTTAACCAAACTCTAGCCAGGCTCTTCAGGCCCATGTTCTTGACTAGGCCTCAAACCTGGCCTACACAAACTACAGCCTCTCAACACAAATGGTTTTGTCCTCCTCCTTTCCCCACAATAAAAGACTTAAGTAAATACTAACATCTTTTCTAAAGCTCAAGGCCATATTTCTAGGATGACCCTAGTCATATTTAAAGTGTCTGTTTGAGAAAGCTCAAGGCTGCCAAAAGAGTTTATTGTTTGTTCCAGCCAACACCTGAAGATAGGGCCCTGACCACCATTTCTTAGAGCTTTTACTAAAAAGGGCTTACAAGTGCAAATCCCTTCTCTCTGTGTTAAGATGTATATGTATGTCCTACAATTCAGTATTGTCTTTTTCCAGGGCCTGAAAGCCATTTCACTAAAATGTAATCATCAAGAAGGATAGGGTCTCTATTTCCCAGTCTGTGGAAGGATAGAATCCTAACTAGAATTTCCAGCTAACAGACTGGCTAGCCTAATCAGCATTTATAAAGACCAGTCCTTTGCAATTTTTCGGTTTTCCGACTCTATTAAGAGTCAGGAACTCACTCAGATCCTATTTGCCCCTTCTCTACTCCTTCATTCTCCCTTAAAAATACCCAGTCACCTCTGTACCAACTCAAGTGGAGTTCAGTTCATGATGGACCCACTTCCTTATTGCAATAGTGTATTACTGATTAAAATCTGTCCTTACCACTTCATTCAATGTCTTTAAAAAGAAAAATGAATTCTTTCTAAAAGTTTACTTCATTCTAAATGAAAATTAACTTTGCCACACTGTGTGATGTACCTTTTTTCCCCAAAGACATGTTCCCTTTTCTTCCAAGTCATCACTGAAGCAGCAAAGTATATTTAATAAATAATATATAAAGCTTATCCTTTGTATCTGAATGTCCCACATCCTTAATGTTATTATTAATACTTAAAAATACTTCATGCCACATTTTCTAAAGTGTTATTTTATTTGGATTTACTTATTTTTATTTGTTTAAATAGCATTATTATTTTGGGATAGTGTGACTAGGTATAAGATTTTCATTATTTTTTAAATTATAACTCAAAACACCAGTATTTATGTCCTTGGTTTACATCAGTCATTCTCAACCTTTGTGCACACTGGAATAGTCTGGAGATCTTTTCAAAATACCAAGCCTGCAACCACCCCAGACCAATTAACTTACAGTCTTTTTAGTTGGATCTGCGTGTGGGCGCCTTATTTTTTCCCTTTGCTATGTGCAGCTAGTTTTGAAAAGCAACGGTTTACACTTCTATCTTACACTGGCTTTTACTATATGAAGGTATGGTTAATGTGAAATTAAGTCCTTTAGTAAAAATATTCTGTTAAGGTTTTCTAGAGGAGTGAGGAAGAAAGGGGCATGCATAATCAAACATGCTAGCATTAATATAAGTTGTATATGGATTGCACTTCTGCTACTAAGTCTGTAAAACAATTAATTTTCATTCATCATGAGGATTACCTCTCCATACTTCAGTGAATTTAAATTTACTTTTTTAACTGAAAGGAAGCCTAGATGTTGTTTTGGGTAGGAAACATTAATCATTTCTATGTTAACAACTTCTGCTTATTACAAAATTGATCATGTTTATGAAGACTTAGACTTGGGCTAGCAAAATGTTTTCCAGTTGTTGTACTATGTAGTGAGTTGCCCAATTAGCAAGTACCATAAAGTGTATCTCATAAAATAAACAATCAGAGTCTTGAGGTGAAAATAATAAAGCGACAGTTATTGAAGAAGGTAGAACTGCAATATAATGGTTTAAATGCAAGTTCATGGATAATGCTGATAGTTTAATGTGTTTATAGTTTATTATGTGTAAGAGAATATTTCATATAAAAATACCATAACCACATATATTCTGGTCTTTTCTTTCTTCCTAACATGGTATATAAGTGAAGGTACTTGAAAGATTACACTTGCCGTCTTTCAGAATCATCACTTTCCAATGGTTTGCTTGATTTATACATATATCATTATATATGTCAATATACATAAAATATTGATATCCTACATATATAGTATGTATATACTATATTATATATGACATATATCAAAAATGTATATTTGTGTGTATATAGCATTTTATGTTTATATAGTGATTTTTTATATATATACAGTGCTATACATGATATATGCAAGTATGTATAATGATATATATACTTGTATGTACACTTATATAAGTATATTAAGTATATACTTATACAGTATATACATATATAATTATATATGTATATATACTCTTAATTTTATAAAAAAATTTTCTTCTTATAAGTACTAAATTACATAAACGTATCTAACTTGCATGGTACTAGAAATTAATATTCAAGTTAATCAAGACTTTTTGAAACAAAAAATGATAGTTACAATGATTAAGAGATTCCATTGGAGATGTACAGGGCGCATCTGATTTTTAAAAACTATGAAACCAATAAATACACTCATCATTAAAACCATAATTAACATAATTCATTACTTAACTATTCAGAAGTCTTTTTGGATTTTACTAGGCCTCAGAGTTATCAATGAGAAAACGATTTGCCATTAATAGTTTTTCAAAGGTTTTTGTTAGTCACATGGGGACTAATACTTAGACTAATACACCATTCCTGACCTCAAAGAACTTGGGAAGAAGGTCACACGTACGAGTTCTTAAGTGCAGAAATAGGCAACATTTGACATGTACCAGATGAATGATGTAGGCGTTAAATGCCAGGCCTAGAGAAAGGAAGGATCTGGATAATTAGAGACATTAGGAAAGCCTCAAGTAAGAGGGAAAATTAAACTGGTTCTTGTGGTGGAAATGGAAGAGTAAGAGACAAGGAAAAAAATGTTTTCAAAGCAAGCAACTGGCTTGAATAGAAACTGTGAACACAAGTGGAAGTAATGTCTACATAATGGAAAGCTCTAAAAACATATCTTTGGTTGCATTCATGTTTACCTGTAAATCAGAATCTTGTATTATTAATAGGATTGTTAAACGCCATAATGTATTGTTTTATAACTACTGCTCATCAATACTATCAGAAACCAGGAAAGCCCTATTACAGTCACTACACTGTACTCATAAACTTGGAGGAGCTTTCTAAATATTTACATTTCAACATATTGAGGGTCCACTACTTTATTGAGATTTAATATTCTGTGCTGTTCACAAATGGTTACCTAATGAGGCAGCATTAGTAGAGAAGGGTAAGGTGGTTTTGATATCAAAAGTGGCTGTAATCCTAGTTTCATCAAGGGTTATCTGAAAAGTCTGACTTTCAGTTTCTTCATCTATAACTACTTCGTGGGATTAAAGGAATACATTTCTGGAATTTAACCAAAAAAATCAAAATATTTGTTCCCATCACCCCGCCTATGTTATGGCCAGCAGGATGTAGTTTCATAATTGTTTTTAAAAAATGGTGTAAATGTAATAAATGACCTTTGAAAGTAGCCTAAGAATTGACTGAAGTGATTTACAATAAAGTAATATTTGGATTTTTCACAAGGGAATAAAACTTATTAAAATAAAAAAATTATAAATGATAAAATATAATGTTATGGTTTGAAAAAAACAGACTGTACCTGGAGACTGCCTAGAAATGCCAACATTGTAAACATGCTGACTAAACTGATATAGAGGGCAGTGTAGCAAAGGTTCTATTTTTTCCAGACACAAAAATATCTGGTAAGTCCTTTGCTAGGTGTTAATTTCTTTGCCTATAAATTGCATCAGATGTAATAGTGACAAACAGCAACTTTTTATTTAGGAAAAGTTGTGCTCTAGAAGTAGCTATTTCATGGGAAAATGTTGCTAGAAATACTGGTAAATTAAAGAAAGTAAAAAAAGTAATCAGGGGTGAAAGCAAGTTTCATAATATGGGTACACAGTAGCACTAGGAGTCCTGTTGAACTGAATGGGTTTCATGAGATTTGCAAGCAAATGCCTTGAATGTTCATATAATTGCCAATGTCTAAAAACTTAACTCAGTTTACCAAAGTTAACTTGGAATGAGATGTTACCAATATAGAAAATATAAAATACTAGCTAACATATGAACTCTTTGGAGAATGTCTTTTTTATATGGATTATACACACACATAAGAAAGATCAGGTTAAGTGAAAAGCTCACATGTGCATGCACATGTGTTTGTGTGAGTATTTTTTCCACAGAAAAAAAGTGGCGCATCAAGGGTGAGTTGACCATAACTGGGCAGTATTACACTGCTCCCCATGTTTAATTTCCTAAATAAATTATCAGGTGGAATGACTGTACCAAAATTCTGTATATATTCACTGACTAGAACAAATAGCTTTTAGTTAAAATTATACATACACACACAGTCAAGAAATTTAGCATATATTCAAATAATTTCTGCTTGTAGACTCAATATTAACCTTTTTAAAACAAAGGGATACAATGTAAACCAATTTAAATTTCAGTGGGTCTAAACTGCATTTTATTTTTATAAATTTATTCAACATTTCTTTTCCAGACACACTGGTAGATGTTATTGTAGCATTATTCACAATAGCAAAGTCATGTAATGAACCTAAGTGTCCACTGATGGTGGATTAAAGAAAAAGTACATATACACTATGGAATACTATGCATCCATTAAAAAGAATGAAATTGTGTCCTTTGCAACAACATGGATCCAACTGGAGGCCATTATCCTAAGTGAATTAACATAGAAATAGAAACTCAAATATTGCATGTTCTCATTTATAAGTGAGAGATATATAATGGGTACATATAGCCATACAGATGGAAACAATAGACACAGGGGACTATAGAAGTGTGAAGGGAAAGAGGGAAGCAAGGTTTGAGAAACCACCTCATGGTTACTACATTTACGATGAGTAATGGAAGTCCAAACCCCAGCCTTATGCAATAAACTCATATAACAAACCTGCACATGGATTCTTTGAATCTAAAATAAAATAAAAATGTAAAAAAGAAATTAATAAAGGCTAAAAAGTTATGGTCAGCATCTTATTTATACATTTACATTCTGGAATGAAATGTTATTTTAAAATTAGGTATCTAGAAAATAGTGTAACTTTAATTCTAAATTTCTCATTATTTGTCCACAGTTTTCAAAAATTCTAATATAGCTATCTTTTTAGGTAAGGTAGAATAAACGAAGCGATCTTCTGAAGTCCTTTTAACTTTCTAATTTTGTAAAATAAAGTTTCCTTTCTTTCTCTGATTCCCAGAGGAAATATTGTAATAATAGTCCCTCTAACACTGAGAATTCAAACATAAAGAAGGCAGGGTTTGGAGAACGCCTTAGTTAGACTATTGTTGACCAACTGGGTTATTGCTGATCCATCAGTGTTGGCAGTGTATGGTCCTGGTAATAATGATATCATTCACCCCTTATGAGAATTCAGTTGATGATGGAGTTTTTTCTTCTCTGGCGTATGCATTAAAACACTACAAACTTGTTTTCTAGTTAACTAATTCAGATCTCAAGGGAAAAAGTTATTGAGGTTATTTGACATGGAAAATAGAAATCTTTGAGAGAAACAATATAATTTTGCTTAATTTTAATGTATAAGGATAGGAATTCCAACATTTAATTCAATTGAAAGAGTAAATAAATGACTAAAGACAGAACAATATAAGTGGCTACATTAAAGACATGGAACTTTCTGATAGAACACATTAGTGAAGAACATAATCTTCCCAAGAGATATGTATTAGTTTGTTCTCACACTGCTAATAAAGAGATACCTGAGACTAGGTAACTTATAAAGGAAAGAGGTTTAATGGACTTACAGTTCCTCATGACTGGGAAGGCCTCACAATCATGGCGGAAGATAAAGGAGAAGCAAAGGCATGTCTTACATAACGGCAGGCAAGAGAGCTTGTGCAGCTGAATTCCCATTTATAAAACCTTCAGATCTCATGAGATTTATTCACTACCACGAGAACAGTATGGGGAAAGCCGCCCCCATGATTCAATTATCTCCACCTGGTTCCACCCTTGACACGTGGGGATTATTACAATTAAAGGTACGGTTCAGCTGAGGACACAGCCAAACCATATCAAGATGATTAAGAAGAAACTATATAACCATTTAATCTGGGTGTTTTCTGAATACTGTTAAAAGCAAAGGATAGAATTAGATGGTCTTTTCTACAAAAGGATTCAACAAAAACTGTTCAGAAATCAAGTACTGTATTAACATTGGAAACTAATTATAACTATATTTACACTAAATACTAAATACAATAAACACAATAATCTTATGCACCTACTTAAGATTATATGTGAACAATATAATCTATTTTCTGCTGCACCTAAACGTGACTTTTCAAAATTTCAATTTTTCAATTGGTAAGTACTTACAAGATTTAAGTTGTTTTAATATAGTATAAAATTATTTATAAATATGAATCTTCAAAAGGTGAGGTTGATAGAATATATTTTGTATTTCAAATATAGTTTATGAAACTGAAATTTATCTTAGCAATTCTATGTGATTTGTAATTGTGTTAACACATCCACAGTAATTTTTAGAAATGAAAATCAGCTGGAGGTTATTCATACAGATTTAGAGTCAATAGGTTAGGTTTGTACCAGGGCTTAATTCTCTAAATACCATGGATGGTATTCTGATGGTGTCAATAGGCTAAGAAATGTTCTCACATAATTAGGAAAAGCATTTTCACTATTCAGTATAATTTACAAATATCAGTGGGGAGGGTATTTGAATCCTTTTTACTACTGCAAATTTCAAAAGGTGTAAATAAAAATCAAAACCATGACTACACATAGGACACCAATTACCTTACAATATTAAAATTCAATTTATAGTTGTGACAAATAGCACTGATGTACAACACAGACCATTTTCAGAGTAACTTGGTGTGTGAGGGAATTTTAGAATTTCCTAAGAGACCAATTGTTTAATGTACAATTGGTCTCTGTCCCTGAGCAATGCAGCATAAGAGTTAAATTTAGCAACTTATTTGTTTTCATCTTTTTATCATAAAATCTTCAAACAGCAGGATGGCATGATTAAGGCTTGAAAACCAGTTGTTATTTTTATTTAATAGATAAAAACACTACCATGCTAGTTAACCTAGCAAAGTTACTGAAGCAGCAGAATAGATATCTGAAAAGATTTGAGAGATATACTCTGAAAAGAGATATATTCCTTTTCATATAGTTGTGGGGTACATACAATGCTTTAAAACAGAGGAATGACCGAAATTTGATGATGTATAATGTATTTGCTTAGAAGAAGAGAATTATATAAACTTCAATTTCATCTTCTATTCATAGGCATAAAGTGATAATAAGGTGAATTGTGTGCAATAAACTCAGTTATTTAGTCCAAAAGAACCATCTTCAGAAGAGCTATCTTAAGAAAAAAACATGTCCTCCAATTTATGAACAGGTGATGTTCCAAAGTTTTCTTTGTGACCCAGAAGATGCTATAATTTGGAAATCATTTTCCCACAGAAGCAACGCCATAAATATTAGTCTCCCTGGCTAGTCCTCCAAGACTTATTGAACCATAACATGATTAATTTTGAAACTATTTGTTTTAGTCTGGGTCCTGGTAGCAGGAATGATAATGAGGGAAAACAGCATTTCTCCGTTAATCTTGAGCACAGTACTAGCCAAGTACTACACAGGATTGGAAACTGTGGAATTTATCACAGGAATGTCATTAATACTACCGTTTTGAGTATCTACAAAATGTCAGCAACTGGAATAGATACTTGTATGTGTTAGCTAATGTAGTCCTCATAGCAACTCTGCCAAGTAGAAATTATTATCACTATTTTACACTTGAATAAAATAGATACAAAATATAATTTTCCAAGTACAAGCAGATAGTAATTAGTTAGAATTAAAACCCCAAGGCCTTGCCTTACTTTAAAGCCCTTGCTGTTTCCATTGTGCTTCAATGTTTTTGGAATTCACAACCCTCCATACACACATGTACTTCAGACCCCATGAGTCTCATACTACTACGGAACCCGTATCACAACATACTTAAATCTGCCTTGTACTCTGTAGTGCTCTCTGCTCTAAAATCAGGCATTTCCATTTTCTCAATCCAAACTCAAAGTGCCTCTGTGCAACTGACCTCAATGGGTATAAGATTGAGAGAGCTCCTGCCACCCTCAAGGGGTCTGCATTTAAGAAGGAAAATCTCATACACGCGTGTGCATGTGTACATACATAGATAAACATACAACACACACATACATACACACAAACACACATATATGTAAATTTTAGGCAAGGTTACAAAGTGAGGTGTCAGACTAGGGAAGATTTTTTAAGTTTGACAGGGCCTTGGGCAATCAGATCCACTTCAGATATCTTCCCTTGAGGTCTTTAACCCTGAGTTATTCCTGTTGAGGGGTTGGGGTAAAAACTTGGAATACGGATGAGAGTCACAGTTAGCAGAACTGGAGGAAGGTGAAAAACTAAGTTGGCCCACTTCATAACGGTGCCATCTTCTTTTTTCTTCCTTTTTTATTTTCTATTTTTTTTTTGCCAGGAGGATTTTTGGCTCAGAAATAGTGGGCCCTGCTTTATTTTCACAGGCTGCAGATGGGCTTCAGGTGGGGAGGATAGGCTCCCAGAGATCCCAGAGGATCCATTTGAGGCATGGCATGCATAGCGACTCCTTTCAGCCAGAGCCTGAGAGACACCCTGAAGGAGGATACCCTTTTGTTCCTCTTCTCTCAGAAAAGTTTCAAAACCACGCTAGGGAAAGTCTAGGATGGGATATGTACTTCCACAAAACCAGGAAGCCATGAAACCTTGGTGGATCTCCAAGGAAATGCGAAGCCAGTTGGCGCCTTGCTGTCAACCAGCTGGTTGCTTCCAAACACCCTCCTGATGGGCCCTGCACAGCTGTGTTTTATGTTTCCACGTGGCCTTGCCAGAGGTCCCTCCCTTAAACAGACCCAGCTTCCACAATTAGTGTGGACTCAAAACGAGTTGGTTATGGCATACATGAGGTCCCAAAGGCCTCGTGGGGCTATTTACACCTCTTTGGACTATTTCCAGGACCCCAGATTATACTGTATGTGTAAATTAAGGAAGTCTCACAATCCAACAGCTCTGACTGAAACACATAACGTAGCCATATCTTATGCCCCATTTCCCAATGCTTTTCTTGGCCTCACTTTCACAATTTTACCACCCTGAAAGATAAACCCTCTGTATTCTTAAAATTATGTTTTAGAAAGGATTTCTCTCTTTCCTATTCCTGAACGTACCTGGTTCTTTTCCTACAGTACAAAAATTAAGGACTAATCAATTTTCTCCTTTGGCCTTAAAGTCATTTAGAACTTTATTTGCATTCACCTGGCCAAGTTATAAATACCATCAAACACCTATATCATGCAGTTTCTTTACTTAAAATAATAAATTGGTTTCACTTAATAAAATACAAAACCAGATGAAGTCAACCGGTGTACCCAGCCATTAGGAACATACATTTAGCAGGCAGTGGGGAAAAAAAGCCAAGATGCTGAGAAAGGAGACCACCCCCAAGGCCAGTAAGTACACAATGTCAGCTCTAGGTCATGTATTCTAGAAAACCTCAAGTGGAAATAATTCTTATTTCATTTTTTATCTATGGCTTCTATTGTATACCCAGAGAATCTGAACTTGGTTTTGCTGTTTTCTCTCTCCCCTTCATTTCTCTCTGCTTTTCAAGGCCTTTTCCCTTGGGGCCTCTACTTGTCTTCACAGGCAGCTGTCTCCAGCCACATTTTTCAGTTAGATACTGCTGCCTAACAACTCAGAACCTGACATACAGTTCTTTAGTAAACATTTGCTGAATACGTTTTGGAGCCTGAAACAAGGAAACCTATGATGTATGGAGAAATAATGCAAGTTCAAGAGTCAGGAAATTAGCTGAACAAGATTTAATAATAATAGGGACAATTATGATGTTGGGCTTTTGACAATACCCTTTTGTGTGTCTAACATGCTATATGAAAAGTTTTAAGTATATAAAGTTATTTTAATCAATGTGACGCTAGACATCATGACCCTTATTTGACAGGTGAATAAATAGGCTTTGAGCTGTGAAGTAATATGCCCACAGCCACATAGCTACTAAGTGTAAACTTTACTGAAATTAATATGCATGTCTGTTCAATCCTAAACCAATGCCTTTTTATCCCTTTTGGTCTGGTTCTTCATTTTTTCTTCTCTTAAATGTGGAAATTTTAACATTCACTAAGTTCTCTTTCGGCTTTAAGATAATTCATATATAAGTTGACACATATCTAAAGAAAATTTACAGTTCAGTTAGTTTGCCTTGTTGATTAAAATCTCACAAGAGACAAAGGAATGGCTCTCCAAAGCTGAAAATTTAGAAGCCCTGAAAGGAAAGAGGAAAAAAACTTTGGTGCAGCTTGAGCCTTACAGTTTTTCAGACACAACCAAAAATGAAGTTACCATTGTCTTTTTACAGCAGTTAACATTTACTGATAACTTATTATGTGCCAGACGCTGTGCTAAAAGTTTATATGTATTACTTCACCAAAATCTCAACCCCTATGAGATAGAGTTATGGTTATTCTCAATTAACATATCAGAAAAACAAGCTTAACTTGCCCAAGTTCACATTGCTAGCATGCAGGAGAGCTTGGACTCAAACTCAGGTATCTTCAACTCTGAAGCCTAAAATCTTAACTTTGAGGTTATATTGTTTTGTATGCTATTTCAGCTCATTTGTCTATGTACATTTAATGTGATTTATATCAATGTCATCTTTATCATTGATTTTAAAATAAAACCCATCAGATATATCAGAAATCTGCTTAGTTTGCTAGGATATGTGGTGATGCTTAACAAGTATCTCATGATGCATGCCTGTCAGTGCAATTAAATATCTTTGGGTCACTCTCAATCACATGCCTATGAGTTACAAGCTCTACCTCCCCCTCTCTCTACATATTTCTTTCTGTCCAAAGTGTATAGACTATCAGGCATCAAAAGAAAATAGACAACCCACACCAATGTGGAGATTTGCAAACTCTAACATGAGAAAAATCTCCACAGAGAAAACATAATGCCTGGGTGGGTGATTGACTTAACAGAAATCCTACCTAAATGTATTCCCACATTCATTCATTCCATACTTATTAGAAGGGATTATTGACACTTTGAGAAGATACAATCTCAGGGACCCTGATAGCAGATTAACTTTTGTATTAAGAAGAATTGAAGTTAGCTGTTATTCTCTACACTAGGGCAGCCTGATTTTCATTTTAACTATAACTGATATTACACACTATTACTAATCTATTTGCAGGTATAAAGAAAAAAAATCATACTTATATGTATATATGTTCTGTTTTTACTTTCTGAAAGAAATAACCTCCAAATTAAGCTACATAGGAAGTGTAGAAATGCTCAAAAATGACCCATTTAGATTCTTTAACTATTTGGAGAGAGGAGGAGATTTTAGTAGCTATAATTTTTTGATCAAATAAGTATTAGTTCATTTTTATTTTAACCAAGTACACATTTTGTAAAATAACACCAATAAGGTGTGCTATTTTTCTCTAACCAAACTCTTCACAATAAAATCCAACTGCAATATTCATTTAGAAATTTGATAATGCTCTCTTGTATGAGTTTTAGGAATATTTGAAACCCCATTGCATATAAATTATATCATGGAAAAGCTGTATAAATATTCTATTATGGCACATGCTGCTCTAAGGATCTGTCAGGATTTCCTTTATACACTCCATTTTGAGTGGTATATAAATCAGATGTAAAAATTCATGTTGGACTGAAACTCAGCACAAAAAGCCTCCTCCAGAGGCAAATGCTTTTTTCAAAATGTGGTTTGAATTATGTTGGTCATTTTTAAGTTACAGAAGTGCAGAAAATGTATTTGTGGTTTTGAGGGAGAGAGATTTTTTCCATTTTTATAACTCATTAGGAAACTTTACAGGCCTTCAGACCATTTTGTGGTTTAGTTCTTCTCAGGTTTTTTCCCCAAAGCAATATTAAAACTTGAATGGTGTCCGCTGTGAATCCAGTGATTACTGTTCTGAATACAAATGTATGTGTGGACACATATATTTCTACGTATCTTCAACTAGGAAAAGTTCCAAAAACATCACGCCCAAGGGAGAAGATGAGGCCTATCAGCTGGCGACTCTTTGTCTTGGTATCAGTCAAGTTTGGCCTGTCAAAGAAATCAAAGGAATCCCCTAGCCAAACCACAGTTCAGTAGGTATTGCTTGTAATCTTAAAACTGCATCTTTAAATTGCAGAAAAATCCACTATGTTCAACACTGCCTCTTTTATGAGCTTTTAGACAATAATGCTGCACCTTTTCTAAATTTTGTTTTCTCTAACATATACAGCAAGTTGCAGTGTGTTTAACAGATATTCACTGATGATTAGCTTATTTTTAAAGTATTTAATAGGTATATATTTATGCATATAAATTAGTTTGCCAAATAATGTTGAACTTATTTTGTTTGTGTAGCTAATGTGTTAGAGTAATTTCATAAACATCTAAATTATTATTTTAGCCTATGTAGAGATTATTAAACTGTCTCTCCTAACAGCATCAGTCAAAATCAAAGAAAGTTTAATTTAGACCAAGAAAGTTGGCCTAATTCACAAAGTTTATTAAGTCAATATTTCAAATGACTTTAAAGGAAAATGAAAATAAACATAAAGTGTATGTTTGAATTGCTTCCACCTATACTGCATTTAGTTTATTAATACATTGGAACAATGCATTTAGTAGTTATTATTTATCCTTTAAAGCATAATTTTTTAAAAAATTTCCCAATATCATATCTTATGCCTTGTATTAAATTCCCCTTAGAGAATTAAATCTGGGTGTCTTGATTCCAAATACAGTTCCCTTTCCTGTTTCCTATATTACACTATTTCCGGTACAGTTACCAAATCCTTGGGTTTAGGGACGGTTAGGATGGAGCACTCAGAGGATGATCAAACATTTGCCTGTGGCTGGAGCAATGTAGACTTTCCCTCTGGGATACTGAGGAAAGAAGGGGTATCACTTCTCATGAACGTTTTATCTACTTACCTAGTGTCACAGAAATTAGCCAGCTATGTACTATCGAGACAGCTGAATGCCGGTTTTTCTTATTTTTCACATTAACAAGAGAGCAAGGTTACTAATGAGGGGTCACATCCCAAATCTCTAATCTATATAGCTGAATATCCCTATTTATATTTGGGTCATTTTTTTGTTCTGCTCCATTGACTTTTACTAAATTATACTAATTTGTGTTCCATAATGTTATCCTTGGTTATAATTAATGAAATTGTGTGTGTAACTCATATATGACTCATGTACTTATGTCTTTCTGTTAATCATTAAGGTCATTTCTTTTATAATTTAAATTAACATGTATCACTTCAAACATCCCTGTATAACTCAAACCGTTATTAAGAAGTTATTTGCAGCTTTTGGGAGAAGTTTACAAATTGAAATATAGTTTTATGTTAATCAAAACTGTTTCAAAGTAAAACATAGACATTTAAAAACCACTGAAAATAAATGTACTTTAAATATCAAAGTAAATAATTTTGTATGTGAATAATCTAGATTTTAAGGTTTGAACAGGAATAATTTATAACTCATTAGGCAAGTAATATACACAGTGCACTTCTCTCCCAACCTATTGTGTTATAGCCATATCTTTTTATTATACTTTAAGTTCTAGGGTACATGTGCACAATGTGCAGGTTTGTTACATATGTATACATGCGTCATGTTGGTGTGCTGCACCCATCAACTCATCAGCACCCTTCAACTCATCATTTACACCAGGTATAACTCCCAATGCCATCCCGCCCCGCTCCCACCTCCCCACAATAGGCCCTGGTGTGTGATGTTCCCCTTCCCATATTTTTTTTCTCACATTTGTAGAAAGGATAACCCACTGCTATCATTTGAATAGCTTTGACCTTGTTAAACCCTGGCACCATTGCTTTTTACATAGCAAGCAGTATATTTTTAAAGAGTGACTTTCTTACAACACATGAAATAAAGAATAACATAAAAACATTAAGATTATGAATAAAGTATGTAAGATATATCCTCACCTTGATTTTACCTTTAAGCAGCCTTTTATTTGTCTGTTAGGAACTTCTTTCCATGGTTTTACAGGCTCTGGCTCTTGTTCTTTCTTTTGACAAATGAATGTATAATTTGTGCCATTATTATTTGACCAAAATGTACCAACAGAAGTTTCATAACGTATACAAAACTCAACTTTACTGCCATCTTTTTGATAAGGAGGAACCAATGAAATCTTAAAGGAGAACTGGTCAGTTTCACCATCACATGAATTAGGAACATATTCTGCTAAAATGTCATAATGTGTTTGCCAGTCATCTAAAGACATTCGTACATATACTAACTTCTCAAAAGAAACATTCAAAACTCGAATAATACCCTTGATACTTGTAGACCCAGGAAGAGACTCAGTTGACTCCAGTATTGCTTTCTGTTCTTGGAGTTGTTGCATAAGATCTTCTTTTGAAGAAGGCAGGTCAAACAGTGGGGCTAAAACATATTCTTCTGTGTGGAAAATGTCCGTCCCTAAGTCAAAAGTGGTTGAAGCACTCGGTAATTCCCAGCAATCAAATTCTTTAACAGACACGAGATTGAATCCAAAGGAATCAGCAAATGAAACTCTTCTAGTACCTGAAGATGGGGTATCCAGGTATATGTCTTCAGAAGAATCAGAACCTCGTCTACTCGGTTGAGGGGAGAAACCAGGTTTGAAAGTAACTTCTTCATCTTCACAAAGAGAGTCAGATAAATTAGGAACTTCTAAAAAATTATCTTTGCTAATCTGACTAGGTACTTCAGAAGGCTCCATTGGGCTCTCTGATATCAAATAAGAGAGAACTGTTCCACTAGTAGAGGCTGACATTTGAGACACTGAGGCTTAAAATAAGTATAATGTTACAGTTGACATTGCAAAAAGAAGTCAGCTCTATAAATAGGTCCAATGGCGTGTCAACTATGCTAGCCTGCAAACTATGCTAGCCTGCCTCTAAAGGCCTTGAATATGATAGCATCCATGCTACTCCTGCCAGTATGTTTCAGATTTAACTCACAGTTTTTAAAGTTGCATTTGTTTATAAGCTAAGTTCCAAAGAGGTATTTATAAATCATGTTCTGCTGTATGGGAAATCCTGGAACTTTAAGATAAAAATATTATTTTAATTAGTTGATGTTAAAAATGGAAATACTTGAGATTATATGCAGTATTGTATCCTGATTTTTTCCACTTCCTTCATAAGCGTTTCTCCACACCATCAAAACCTTTTATGTAGTTTCTTTATCCTATGTATACAGTAAAACTTACGTATACTTTCCTTTATATTTAAACATTGAGATTGCTTTCACTTCTTGCCATTGTAAAAACTGTTGTGATAAACATCTTTCTGCATAAAAAAATGGAAATGTGGATTTTTAAAAATAAAATAAAAGTAATATCACAGTACTGAATATGTAGTTTGAACTAAATTAATTCATGGAGCAGGTAAGTGCAAACAGAGGAAGATAAGAACATTTTTAGAACTAGAGAGATCCAGAGCCTACTAATAATGATACCTATCATTTTCAGGGATTTATAAATGTATAGTTTTTATTACAAAAGGGTTAAATAAAGGTGCTGAAGGTTCTGAGGAAGGAAACATGATTCAGATGGGGAAGGTATCATTTTAAATAAAGTATGAAGGGTAGGTGGAATTTAGACATGCAAGGTTAGAGCAAGGTAGATTGTCCAAGTAGAAGAAATAGCCCAAGCAAAAACCTAGAACAAAGAAGTAATCAAATTCATTATTTTGAACGTTAGTACAGTCATTTTAATTAAGCCATGGGAAAATACAGACAAGATATGTGTTATTGATTTGCAAATATAAGTGGGCTAAGGTAAGCCTGACCCAGGACTTATACATTTATGTAGAATAAAACGTTCTTTTGCAAATGGCCATTTTATGCCCTCAAAGCACAAGTTGATACCATCACACCTTGAAATTTGATATGAGTTTTAAAGTATGAACAGCCTGCTTAAACTGTCACAGTTTTTTAATGTCATAAAACCCAAGTTGGGGGATGATAATTTTTGTAAAAACTGTAAAAATTTTAACTGCACACGATTTGACCCAGAAATGCCCCCAGCTAAAAATTTGCTCTATCAGCATAGGAAAATATACAAAGATAAATACAGATCTATGTTCATAACAGAATTGTGTGTTTAACAATCCCTACAAATCTGTTAAATGTCCCTCTCAAAAGAGCATTGGATAAATAGCATTACACCCATACAATAGAATGTTTTAGAAGGATAAAGTAGCACTTTATGTGCTAATATGGAAAGATAGGCAAGATAAATGGCTAAGTGAAAAAAAATGTGTACAGATATGTGCATAGAAAATTCCTGGAAAGATACAAAAGACAATGTTAGCAGTATTTACTTCTATCCACAAAACTTACAGATGGCAGCGGAATGGGGGCTCTATTCATTTTACTTAATAGTCTGCTGTACTGTTTGAAATGTTACACGTGAGCATGGTTTTCTTTCCAAATATCTATTAATTAAACTGAAAAAATAAATAAAGTGTGAAAGGTGACTGACTAGGTTTTCTTTTTGAAAAGAGCCCAATAGCATAATTTCTTTCAAATGAAAACCTCATTAATGTGGTATAACTTATTAGGTAATTTGAATTGCATAAGTAGTGGATGGAGAAATTATTTTCTAAAATTATAAGTGACTATAGAGTCTTGAAGGATAAAGAAATGAAATTATTTGAGCTTTATCTCATTCACATAGCTAGAATGGGTAGTGACCACATGGATTGCTTAAGAATGGGTAATGGCTGTGGAAATGTCTGTGCCTTGCAGATTTGATGACCACAAGTAGCTGTATTTCAAGGTACCTAAAATATATTGCTATGTAGTCAAGGAAATCAGTAACAAAATGCTTTATGGAAATTAGTAAAATAGTTCATATAGCCATGTAAATAATGGGATAATGAAAATTTAAGATATAATAATGTACTGAAATATTTTAACTATCCAGGATTTAGTTAGCAAAGGAGTGGAAATGAAGACCCCTGGGTCCATTTCTTGGCTCTGCTGCTTACTAGTTGAATGACCTTCTGAATATTACTCAAATGTTCTAATCCACAGTTGCCTTAGTTGTCAAAGTGTAATGTTAAAAATTAAACAAGATGCTTGTTAAATGTGTCTACTACAAAACCTATAGTAATAGCACAAGTCACTATTTTAATTCTGATATATGTTTGTAAAAGGCTGATTTCTAAGATATATCAATAGATAGATGGATAGGTATGTAATCTAGCTATAGAGAATACATATATATCATTAAGAAATGATTTGTAATTTGTTTTATTTTTGTCTTTTTCAAAGGCTATAGTGTGTAACACTTAGCTTTATAAGACATAATATAGCTAGACATTAGAAAATGGTCCTGTTATTTGATCTAAACTTTTCCCTTGTTAATGTGTCTCTTTACACAGAGCACTACCTTAATTTGTAGTAATCACTGCCTTTCTTTTGGAATTTATAACCTTCACATAATTGTAGACAGTTGACATGTTCCCCCTTAGTCACCACTTAGCTAAAGCAGAGTGATTTCATCTTTTTAATCTCTTCTCACATGTCAATCCTCCAGTGCTTTTTATCATTTTGTTACTCCTCTATGAACTCCTTCCAGCTTGCCTATATTTTTCTGTTAATGAGCTGCCCCCAGATGAATGCAATATTACAGATCAAGTGTCTCTGGAGCATGAAAAGAAATACTAACAGCCTCAGCCTTGTGACTTGGTGTTTGCATTCAGTTAAAATTCACATTTCCTTGCTTTATTTCCATATCACGGATTAGACCAACATCCCATTTTCTCATATCCACTACTACCTCAATTTCAACACAATTTATCACACTCTTCTTCAGCCACTAAGGTATACTGTTTTTAGAAGAGTTGCAGCTTTTTCTTTCTGCTTTGTTGTTGTTGTTGTTGTTGTTGTTACAAACTAAAGCTCAAGTCTCCATGCATTCCACAATTTTTGGTATTAATCAAATATTCTCAAAGGCACCATTAACAAAAAAACAGTATCAGTCAGGAACCCAGCAAATAGGAAATAGATGGCATGCTCAAATAAGATAATTCCAGGAGGGTTTATTTACAAGGGTCTATTTATAAAGTGTAAATGCAGAGAAGCCACAAGAACTAGTGTGACAAACTGGGGTCAGTTGCATCAGAGCTTTTACCATCCCTCAAGGGATAAGGGAAAGGAACACTTACCAGAACTTGAAAGCAAAGAGTGCCATAAAGAGTTTACCAACTGGAGACCTGGTCAAGGGACACAGCCAGTTGAAGACGACTTTGCCAGTGATCCAGGAGCATAAATAAACTGAATTCGTTTTCCTCCTTTTTTATGATGTCCTACCAGAGTTACTTATTGGCCAGAGGGCATGGGAACTATTATAGTTCATTCAGGTCAGTCTCCTGCAGCAGAAAACAGGGAGGAAAATGGTGAAAAGGGTGGCAAGTGGATTTGGAGGAGCAAACAGAAGATACGAGATATGAAATATATGCAAATATTATTATATATAACATATATACATATATAACTTAAAATACATATGTGTGTTCCTCTTTATTTATACATACTCCATCTCAATGCCAGCTGAGTTTCTATTACCCGATCTTCTACTGTCACGGGTTCAAGAAAAAAAAGGTAAAATATCTAAGGTCTGTCAGCTCTGATCTGGTGAGAATTACAAATAAGACAGATTGAGTTTATTCACAAATGGGTAGGAAAGAAATTATCTATTTTGAAATTAATTATGACTTTGCATTTGTTTCCCATGTTAGCATAGGTTTTTGCAACCTAAAGAAACGTTTTGTCAAGAGATAGTCTGAAACTGGAGGTTTTTTTTGTTTTTTTTTTTGTTGTTTTTTTTTTTTTTGAGACGGAGTCTCGCTTTGTCGCCCAGGCTGGAGTGCAGTGGCCGCATCTCAGCTCACTGTAAGCTCCGCCTCCCGGGTTTACGCCATTCTCCTGCCTCAGCCTCCTGAGTAGCTGGGACTACAGGCGCCCGCCACCTCGCCTGGCTAGTTTTTTGTATTTTTAGTAGAGACGGGGTTTCACCGTGTTAGCCAGGCTGGTCTCGATCTCCTGACCTCATGATCCACCTGTCTCGGCCTCCCAAACTGGAACTGGAGTTTTTAAAACCAGAGATAGATGTCAAAAGTCACTAGGAGAGATGTTCAAATAAGCTTTTCCAAGAGGATGTTGCTTCACAAGTGATTCTGATATATAGACTTGGTTAAGATGCATGCTCTCCGGCCAGGTGCAATGGCTCATGCCTATAATCCCAGCACTTTGGGAAGCCAAGGCGGGCGGATCACAAAGTCAAGAGATTGAGACCATCCTGGCCAACATGGTGAAACCCTGTCTCTACTAAAAATAGAAAAATTAGCTGGGCATGGTGGCATGCACCTGTAGTCCCAGCTACTCAGGAGGCTGAGGCAGAATAGCTTGAACCCAGGAGGCGAAGGTTGCAGTGAGCTGAGATCGCGCCATTGCCCTCCAGCCTGAAGACAGAATGGAGACTAGGTCTCAAAAAAAAAAAAAAAAAAGAAAAGGAAAGGCATGATCTCCTAGTCTGTCTGCCATAGTCAGGGGCTTAAGTTCTAGTTATGAAAATGGTTGTAGCTATTATCCCTCTACATATGTACTATGTGCTATTTTTAGTGTGGGAGGGGTGCTATAAAATGCTTTTAGAAAAAAAAGCAAGAATTGGGTAGAGCTTTAACGTCACTTAGCAATCAACTAGGCTAGTCCCTTCATATTCACATAAGAAAATATAAATTCAGAATAATGAAGGACTCCATTATCTAATGACAGAGAGCTGACTTGAACTCAGCTCTCTTGAACTCAGCTCTCTCTTGCCCTCAGTCCAATATTGTTCATATTATTCCATACATATGCCAACTTCTAGTTTTAGAATTCATAATTAACAAATTAATCATTCTTTGAAAATAGTCATTAAAATTAATCTCTTCTAGATTTCATTTATTTTTTTTTAAATCAATTAACTTTTGTGAACTTTCCTTTTTCCATTTGATGAAAGATCTCCAGGGGTGTCCAGACAATTTTTCTTTGTGACAAGCTCTCTCAACCTTTTCCAGCTTATGCCCCCTTTAATAAATTTAATATCTTATACTGTTCTCTCTCTCCCTCAGAGACACTGCTATATTTCTATTTGGGAATTACTGATCTAAGTTATAAAAATGAATTATGTAATCTCTTAGAACTAAAATTAATATTTACTATTTTAAAAGAGTACTAGTGAAAGGATATCACTTCAAACATAGTTTGAGACACAGATTTGTTCTTCAGATGTCAGTCACTGAAAAGTTTTCTTTGAAAATGTTCATATCTACCAATAGGGCATGCACAGTTAAGTCAGAACAGAATGGAAACTTTGCAAGATATAGGTAATTTCTTTTTTGAGACATGGTCTTGTTCTGTTGCCCAGGCTGGAGTGCAGTGGTGTGACCATGGCTCACTGCAGCCTCGACATCCTGGGCTCAAGAAATTCTCCTGTCTTAGCCTCCCTAGAAGCTGGGACTACAAGAACATGCTACCGCACCCGGCTATTTTTTTTTTTTTTTTTTGGGAGAGATGGGGATCTCACTATGTTGCCCAGGCTGGTCACTACATTTGTAAAGGGTTGTGTCATTTATTTCTTCAATAGTTGAATGATTCAATATAGATAATTGATCATGTTATAGCAGAAGAGTTTAGCCACCAAAGGCAGCATTCAGGTTGTTTAGCTTAATTTATGAAAGATAAACTAGTATAATACTCAAGCACCAAGGGCTTATTTTATATGGATTGTATAATGTGCTTTAAATTTTGACCAAAATAAAGACATAAATATATAGTCAGAAATCTAGATCTCTAAGATGTTTAGCAAGCACACATCAGAGATAACCTCTTCATTTTGCACTTAAGAAAACTGAAATTTCAGTGGTCAAGTGGATTCTTCCTTGACGTGTGTGTGATTCCAGCATTAACCCTAGAAGGAAAATATATCATAAGCTTAAAGGCAGATATCATCTAATAATATCTTAGGAAATTTTTAATTGACCCATAAAATTTATGTTCATAGTATATGCATTTTCATATTTAAAAATATAGCTAAGCGCACTGTATTAGAAGTAAGTAGGCCTAAGTTCTAGAGCCATGCTTATTGTTAAGAAACTGTGACCTTGGAAATCATTTAAGTTCTTTGTGTAAATGTCTGAATATTACTGAAAATCTCTTCAAAACTGTGAAATCTGCAGAGACATGAACCTTTTATCGTGAAAGTTGTCATTTACAGACTGTATTAAGAAAATGTGGCACATATACACCATGGACTACTATGCAGCCATAAAAAAGGTTGAGTTCATGTCCTTTGTAGGGACATGAATGCAGCTGGAAACCATCTTCGCAAACTATCGCAAGAACAGAAAACCAAACACTGCATGTTCTCACTCATAGGTGGGAACTGAACAATGAGAACACTTAGACACAGGAAGGGGAACATCACACACCGGGGCCTGACGTGGGGTGGTGGAAGTAGGGAGGGATAGCATTAGGAGATGTACCTAATGTAAATGACGAGTTAATGGGTGCGGCACACCACCATGGCACATGTATACATATGTAACAAACCTACACGTTGTGCACATGTACCTTAGAACTTAAAGTATAATAGATTTTTGTTTTTTAAAAAAAGGAAGTTGTCATTTAATTGTGAAGCAAACATACATTGACTTCTACTCTGTGTCAGGCACTGTGTTAGATCCTAAGTTTACAAAGTAAGTTATAAAATATGGAATCTGTTCTCAATACCCTAGCATCTAATGGAGAGAGGGAACAACAGAAATTCTCCATCATTATGGATCTCACTTCCTTGCATTAATAGCTTTAGTTATTGATTGGGAAATCATAAACTTGGCTTTAGGGGTTCTGCCCACAGTCTCCTCTTTATTATGTTAGAATTGGACTCTTGTATCATAGACAGATTTTTACAATTTTTTATTAGCAGCCAGGGACCATCCATCACTATTCCAAAGAAGTCTGGACTTCAAAACCTGCAAATAATGACTTTTGTGACTATTTACTTTGTTGATTTTGTTAACCATTCAGTGGCAGGGACTCAAGTGCTTGCATGCTAATTGAAAACTCTCTGCTAATTTGTTTATCCCACACTTTCACTCTAGTTAGATGCATCAGCCAAGAAATACCAAGGAGTCCATACCAGAGTCAAATATCCCCTGGTATGATACAGATAGCCTAGAATCATTACTTTGTGCAATTAGGGGGAAAAGCAAAATTTAAAGTTCTATTTATGTTAATATGAATTATCAAAAGATTAATTTTAATTTAAACTTAAAATTATTATTTCTAATAGTTACATTTAGACAATGTATATTTTGACTCATGTTTTGGATGCATATGTCTTTTAATTTATCTTAAGTTCACGGGTACATGTGCAGGTTTGTTATATATACATGTAAACTCATGTCCTAGGGATTTGTTATACAGATTTTAGTCACCCAGGTATTAAGCCTAGCACTCACTAGTTATTTTTCCTGATCTTCTCCCTCCTCCGAAACCCTGCCCTCTGGTAGGCCCCAGTGTGTGCTGTTCCCCTCTATGTGTCCATGTGTTCTCGTCATTTAGCTCCCACTTATAAGGGAGTACGTGCAGTATTTGGTTTTCTGTTCCTGAATTACTTTGCTAAGGATAATGGCCTCCAGCTCTATCCACGTTCCTGCAAAGGACATGATCTCATTCTCTCCTATGGCTACATAGTATTCCATCGTGTATATGTACCACATTTTCTTTATCCAGTCTACCATTGATGGCCACTTATGCTGATCCTATGTCTTTGCTATTGTGAACAGTGCCGCAATAAACATACGTGTGCATGTATCATTGTAATAGAACAATTTATATTCCTTTGGGTATGTACCCAGTAATGGTATTGCTGGGTTGAATGGTGTTGCTGTTTCTGGGTCTTTGAGGAATTGCCACACTGTTTTCCACAATAGTTGAACTAATTTATACTCCCACCAACAGTGTGTAAGCATTTCCTTTGCTCCATAGCCTTGCCAGCATCTTTTATTTTTTGCTTTTTAATAATAGTCATTCTGACTGGTGTGAGATGCTGTCTTATTGTGGGTTTGATATTTATTTCTCTAACAATCAGTGACATTAAGCTTTTGTTCATATTCTTCTTGGCCACATGTTATGTCTTCTTTTGAAAAGTGTCTGTTCAGGTCCTTTGCCCACTTTTTAATGGGGTTGTTTGCTTTTATTCTGTACATTTGTTTAAGTTCTTTATTAGACCTTTGTCAGATGCATAGTTTGAAAATATTTTCTCCCATTCTGTAGATTGTCTGTTTACTCTGTTATAGTTTCTTTTGCTATACAGAAGCTCTTTACTTTAATTGGATCCTATTTGTCAACTGTTGCTTTTGTTGCAATTACTTTTGGTGTCTTTGTCATGAAATCTTTGTCCAGAGTGGACACCAAAAGTAATTGCAACAAAAGCAACAATTGACAGATCGAACCTAATTAAACAAGAGCTTCTGCACAGCAAAAGAAACTGTCAACAGAGTAACCTACAGAATGGGAGAAAATATTTGCAAACTATGCATCTGAGAAAGATCTAACATTCAGCATCTATAAGGAACTTAAACAAATGTACAGAGTGTTTCTATGTTCAGAATGGTATTTCCCAGGTTGTCTTCCATGGTTTTTATAGTTTAGGGTTTTATATTTAAGTCTTTAATCCATCTTGAGTTAATTGTTTTATATGGTGTAAGGAAGGGGGTCCAGTTTCAAACTTCCACATATGGCTAGCCAGCACCATTTATTGAGTAGATAGTCCTTTTCCCATTGCTCGTTTTGTCTGCTTTGTCAAATATCAGATGGTTGTAGGTGTACAGCCTTATTTCTGGCTTCTCTCTTCTGTTCCATTGGTGTATGTGTCTGTTTTTGTACCAGTACCGTGCTGTTTTGGTCACTGTAACCCTATACTAGAGTTTGACCCTATACTAGAGTTTCAGGTAGCATGGTGCCTTCAGCTTTGTTCTTTTCACTTAGGATTTCCTTGGTTATTTGAGCTTTGTTTTGTTTGCACATGAATTTTAAAATAGTTTTTTTCTCATTCTGTGAATAATGTAATTGGTAGGTTGATAGAAATATCACTGAATCTGTAAATTGTTTTGGGCAGTACAGACATTTTTACAATATTGATTCTTCCTGTCCTTTAGCATGGAATGTTTTTCTGTTTGTTTGTATCATCTCTGATTTCTTTGAGCAGTGGTTTTTAGTTCTCATTATAGGGACCTTTGACCTCCCTGGTTAGCTGTATTCTTAGGTACTTGATTCTTTTTGTGGCCATTGTTAATGGGATCGCATTTCTGATTTGGCTCTCGGCATGACTGTTGTTGGTGTATAGGAATACTAATAATCATTGTTTCTTGATTTCATATCCTGAAACTTTGCTAAAGTTGTTTATCAGCTGAAGGAGCTTTTGAGCCAAGACTATGGGGTTTTCTAGATATGGAGTTATGTTATCTGCAAACAGTGATAGTTTGACTTTTTCTCTTCTTATTTGGATGCCTTTTATTTCTCTCCCTTGCCTGATTGCCCTGGCCAGGACTTCTAATACTACGTTGAATAGGAGTGACAAGAGAGGGCATCCTTGCCTTGTGCCAGTTTTCAAGAAGAATGCTTCCAGCTTATGCCCATTCAGTATGATGTTGGCTGTGGGTTTGTCATAGATGGTTCTTATTATTTTGGGGTATATTCCTTCAATACCTATGTTATTGATAGTTTTTAACATGAAAGGATGTTAAATTTTATTGAAAGTCTTTTCTGCATCTATTGAGATAATCATGTGTTTTTGACTTTAGTTCTGTTTAGATCACATTTATTGATTTGTATATGTTGAACCAACTTTGTACCTCAGGAATAAAACCTACTCAGTCACGGTGGATAAGATTTTTGGTGTGTTGTTGGATTTACTTTGCCGGTATTTTTTGAAAAGTTTTGCAACAATGTTTATCAAGGATATTGTCCTGAAGTTTTCTTTTATTGTTGTATCTCTGCCAGGTTGTGGTATCAGGATAATGCTGACCTCATAGAACGAGTTAGCAGGGAGTCCTTCCTCTTCAATTGTTTGGGATAGTTTCAGCAGGAATGGTACCGTTTCTTCTTTGTACATCTGGTAGAATTCAGCTGTGAAACCATCTTGATATGGTTTGGCTATTTCCCCAACCAAATCTCAACTTGAATTGCATCTCCCAGAATTCCCACTTGTTGTGGGATGGACACAGAGGGAGGTAAATTGAATCATGGGGCCAGTCTTTCCAGTGTTATTCTCATGATAGTCAATAAGTCTCACGAGATCTGATGGGTTTATCAGGGGTTTCCATTTTTGTTTCTTCCTCATTTATCTCTTGCTATCTCCATGTAAGAAGTGCCTTTCATCTCCTACCATGATTCTGAGACCTCCCCATCCATGTGGAACTGTAAGTCCAATTAAAC
The DNA here is from genome assembly GCF_008728515.1 of Papio anubis. Classification (NCBI taxonomy): domain Eukaryota; kingdom Metazoa; phylum Chordata; class Mammalia; order Primates; family Cercopithecidae; genus Papio; species Papio anubis. The sequence continues at coordinate 44,903,233 of NC_044979.1, read as the reverse complement.
CTATTTTTCTTCCCAGTCTCAGGTATGTCTTTATCAGCAGTGTGAAAAGGGACTAATATAGTAAATTGGTACCATTTGAGTGGGGCATTGCTGAAATATATGCCAAAATGTGGAAGTGACTTTGGAACTGGTTGGAACAGTTTGGGGGGCTCGGAAGAAGACAGGAAAATGTGGGAAAGTTCAGAACTTCCTTGAGACTTGTTGAATGGCTTTGCCCAAAGTGCTGATAGTGATACAAACAATAAGGTCCAGGCTGAGTTGATCTCAGATGAAGATGAGAAATTGTTGTGAACTGGAGCAAAAGCGACTCTTGCTACGTTTTAGTGAAAAGACTGGCAGCATATTGCCCCTGCCCTAGAAAGGGGTGGAACTTTGAACTTGAGAGAGATGATTTAGGTATCCAGCAGAAGAAATTTCTAAGCAGCAAAGCATTCAAGAGGTGACTTGGGTGCTGTTAAAGGCATTCAGTTTTATAAGGGAAGCAGAGAATAAAAGTTTGGAAAATTTGCAGCCTGACTATACATCGGGAAAGAGAAACCCATTTTCTGGGGAGAAATTCAAGGCAGCGGCAGAAATTTGCATAAGTAGCAAGGAGCCTAATGTTAATCCCCAAGACTATGGGGAAAATGTCTCCAGGCCATGTCAGAGACCCTCACAGTACCCCTTCCCATCACAGCCCCGGAGGCCCAGGAGAAAGAAGTGGTTTGTGGGGCTGGGCCCAGGGTCCCTGTGCTGTGTGCAGCCTAGGGACTTGGTGCTCTGTGTCCCAGCCACTCCAGCCATGGATGAAAGGGGCCAACATAAAGCCTGGGCTGCAGCTTCAGAGGGTAGAAGCCCCAAGCCTTGGCAGCTTCTATGTGGTGTTGAACCTGTAGGTACACAGAAGTCAACCATTGAGGTTTGGGAACCTTTGCCTAGATCTCAGAAGATGTATGGAAATGCCTGGATGCCCAAGCAAAAGTTTGCTGCAGGGGCAGGGCCCTCATGGAGACCTCCTGCTAGGGCAGTGTGGAAGGGAAATGTAGGTTTGGAGACGCCATACAGTATCCCCACTGGGGCACTGCCTAGTGGCGCTGTGAGAAGAGGGTTACCGTCCTCCAGACCCCAGAATGATAGATCCACTGACAGCTTGCACTGTGCACCTGGAAAAGCCACAGACACTCAACACCAGCCTGTGAAAGCAGCCTGGAGGGGGACTGTACAACGCAAAGCAACAGCAGCAGAGCTGCCCAGTACCGTGGGAACCCACGTCTTGCATCAGCGTGACCTGGATGTAAGACCTGAAGTCAAAGGAGAGCATTTTGGAGCTTTAAAATTTGATGGCCACACTGGATTTCAGACTTGCATGGGCTCTGTAACTCCTTTGTTTTGATCAATTTCTCCCATTTGGAATGGCAGTATTTACCCAATACCTGTATCCCCATTGTATCTAGGAACTAACTAGCTTGCTTTTGATTTTATGGGCTCATAGGCAAGAGGGACTTGCTTTGTCTTATATGAGACTTTGGACTGTGGACTTTTGGGTTAATGCTGAAATTACTTAAGACTTTGGGGGATGGTTGGGAAGGCATGATTGGTTTGAAATGTGAAGACATGAGATTTGGAGGGCCCAGGGGCAGAATGATATGGTTTGGCTGTCTCCCTACCCAAATCTCAACTTGAATTGTATCTCCCAGAATTCCCACGTGTTGTGGGACAGACCCAGGAGGAGATTATTGAATCATGGGGGCCAGTCTTAATATTATTCTCGTGATAGTAAATAAGTCTCACGAGATCTAATGGGTATATCAGGGGTTTCTGCTTTTGGTTCTTCCTCATTTTTCTCATGCTGCTACCATGTAAGAAGTGCCTTTCACCTCCTTCCATGATTTTGAGACCTCCTCAGCCATATGAAGCTGTAAGTCCAATTAAATCTCTTTTTCTTTTCAGTGTTGTATATGTCTTTATCATCAGCATGAAAACTGACTAATACACATCTGGACATGGACTTTTTTTGGTTGGCAGGCTATGTATTACTGATTTAATTTTAGAGCTCATTATTGGTCTATTCAGGGATTCAATTTATTCCTGATTCAGTCTTGGGAGGGTGCATGTGTCCAGGAATTTATCAGTTTCCTCTGTTTTCTAGTTTGTGGGCATAGAGGTGTTCACAATATTCTCTAATGGTTATTTGTATTTCTGTGCGGTCAGTGGTAATATCCACTTCATCATTTCTGTTCTGTTTCTTTGTATCTTCTCTCTTTTCTTCTTTATTTTTCCAGATAGTGGTCTATTTTATTATTTTGTTCAAAAATCCAACTGGATTTGTTGATCTTTCTAACGGTTTTTCATGTCTCAATCTCCTTCAGTTCAGCTCTGATTTTGGCCATTTTTTATCTTCTGCTAGCTTTGGAGTTAGTTTGCTCTTAGTTCTTGTATTAGTCCATTTTCATGTTGCTGATAAAAACATACCAGAGACTGGGTAATTTATTCAGAAAAAGAGGTTTAATGGACTCACAGCTCCACATGGCTAGTTAGGCCTCACAGTCATGGTGGAAGGTGAAAAGCATCTTAAACACTGGCAAACAAAAGAGAATGAGAGCCAAGTAAAGGGGAAACCCCTTATAAAACCATCAGATCTAATGAGACTAATTCACTAATATGAGGACAGTAGTAATGAATCACCTTCATTATTCAATTATCTCCCGTGGGGTCCCTCCCATGACGTGTGTGAATTATGGCAGCTACAATTCAAGATGAGATTTGGGTAGGGACACAGCCAAACCATATCATTCTGCCCCAGCCCCTCCCAAATCTCATGTCCTCACATTTCGAAACCAGTCATGCCTTCCCAACACTCCCTTCAAGTCTTAACTCATTTCAATATTAACTCAAAATTCCACAGTCCAAAGTCTCATCTGAGACAAGGAAAGTCCATTCCACCTATGAGCCTGTAAAATCAAAAGCGAGTTAGTTACTCACAAGATACAATGGGGATACAAGTAATGGGTAAATACACCCATTGCAAATGGGAGAAATTGGCCAAAATTTAACAGACTACAGGCTGAATGCAATTCCAAAATCCAGTGAGGCAGCTAAATCTTAAAGCTCTGAAATGATCCTCTTTGACTCCATGTCTCACATCCAGGTCATGCTGATGCAAAAGGTGGATTCCCCTGGTCTTGGGCAGCTCTGTCCTTGTGACTTTCCAAGGTATAGCCCTCCCTCCTGGCTGCTTTCACGGGCTGGAGTTGAGTGTCGGTGGCTTTTCCAGGTGCATAGTGCAAGCTGTTGCTGGATCTATCATTCTGGGGTCTGGTGGATAGTAGCCCTCTTCTCACAGCTCCACTAGGCAGTGCCCCAGTGGGGACTCTTTGTGGGGGCTCTGATCCCACATTTCCCTTCACACTGCTCTAGCAATGATACTCCATGATGGTCCCTCCCCTGCAGCAAACTTCTGCCTGGACATCCAGGCAATTCCATACATCCTCTGAAATCTAGCAAAGGTTCCCAAACCTCAATTATTGACTTCTGTGGACCCACAGGCTCAACAACATGTGGACGATGCCAAAGCTTTAGACTTGCACCCTCTGAAGCCATGGACCAAGCTGTACCTTGGCCCCTTGTAAGCCATGTCTAGAGCAGCTGGGATGCAGGGCACTGAGTTTCTAGGCTGCAAACCACAGGGGGGCACTGCCCTGGTCCATGAAATCATTTTTTTTCTCATAGGCCTCCAGGCCTATGATGGAAGGCACTGCCACAAAGGTCTCTGACATGCCCTGGAGACATTTTCTCCATAGTCTTAGTGATTAACATTTGGCTTCCCATTAGTTATGCAAATTTCTGTAGCCAGCTTGAATTTCTCTTCATGAAATGTGTTTTTCTTTTCTATCACACTATCGGGGTGCAAATTTTCTGAACTTTTTTTTTTGAGATGGAGTCTCGTTCTGTCACCAGGCTGGCATGCAGTAGCAATCTTGGCTCACTGCAACCTCTGACTCCTAGTTCAAGTGATTCTCCTGCCTCAGGCTCCTGAGTAGCTGGGATTACAGGTGCATACCACCACAACCAGCTAATTTTTGTATTTTTAGTAGAGACAGGGTTTCACCATGTTGGCCAGGATGGTCTTGATCTCTTGAACTCGTAATCCACTCACCACAGCCTCCCAAAGTGCTGGGATTACAGGCATGTGTCACCGTGCCTGACCCCAAAGTCACCTCTCGAATGCTTTGCTGCTTAAATATTTCTTCTACCAGATAACCTAAATCCTCTCCCTCAAGTTCAAAGTTCCACAAATCTCCAGGGCAAAGGCAAAATGCTGCCAGTCTCTTTGCTAAAACATAGCAAGAGTCACTTTTACTCCAGTTCCCAACAAGTACCTCATCTTCATCTGAGACCACCTGAACCTGGATTTAATTGTCCATATCATTATCAGCATTTTGATCAAAGCCATTCAATAAGTCTCTAGGAAGTTCCAAACTTTTTCACATTTTCCTGTCTTCTTCTGAGCTCTCCAAACTTTTCCACCCTGTGCCTGTTTCCTAGTTCCAAATCACTTCCACATTTTTAGGTATCTTTACAGCAGCACCCACTCCTGGTACCAATTTACTGTATTAGTCCATTTTCATGCTGCTGATAAAGACATAACTGAGACTGAGTAGTTTATAAATAAAAACCATGGCTGGGGAGGCCCCACAATCATGGCACAAGGCAAAAGTTGTGTCTTACATGGTGGCGGAGAAGATAGAATGGGAGCCAAGTGGAAGGGGAAACCCCTTATAAAACCATCAAATATTGTGAGACTTATTCACTACCACAAGAACAGTATGGGGGAATTTCCCACAGGGTACCTCCTACAACACATGGAAATTATTGGAGCTACAATTCAAGATGAGATTTGGGAGTGGAGACAGCCAAATCAAATCAGTTCTATAGTTATTTTAGTTGTGATTTTAGGTTGTTAAATTGAGATCTTTCTAACATTTTAATGTGGATATTTAGTGCTACAAGTTTCCCTTTTTACACTGCCTTAGCTGTGTCCCATAGATTCTGGCATGTTGTATGTCCTGTCTCATTAGTTTCAGAGAACTTCTTGATTTCTCTCTTAATCTCATTATGTACTCAAAAGTCATTCAGGGACAGTTTATTGAATCCCAAGTAATTGTATAGTTTTGAGTGAATTTCTTAGTCTTGATTTCTACTTTTATTGTGCTGTGGTCCCAGAGAGTGGTTGTTATTTCAGTTCTTTTGCATTTGCTGAGGAGCATTTTGTCTGATTATGTGTTCTATTTTAGAGTATGTTCCCTGTGGTGAGGAGAAGAATGTATATTCTGCTTTTTTGTGATGGAGAGTTCTGTAGATATCTATCAGGTTCATTTGAACCAGTGCTCAGTTCAGGTCCTAAATATCTTTGTTAATTTTCTGCCTTGATCTGTTTAGTGCTGTCACTGGAATGTTGAAATCTCCCACTATTGTGTGGGAGTCTAAGTCTTTGAAGGTCTCTAAGAACTTGCTTTATAAACGTGGGTGCTCCTGGGTTGTGTCCATATATATTTAGGATAGTTAGTTCTTCTTGTTGAGTTGAACCCTTTACCATTATGTAACAGCCTTCTTTTTTTTTAATCCTTATTGGTTTAATGTTTATTTTGTCTGAAATTAGGATTGCAACCCATGCTTTTTTCTGTTTTCCATTTGCTTGGTAGATTTTTGTTTTCATCCCTTTATTTTGACCCTACAGATGTCACTGCATGTGAGATGGGTTTCTTGACCACAGCATACCAATGGATCTTGGTTCTTCATCCAGCCTGTCACTTCATGTCTTTTAATTAGGGGCATTTAGCACATTTAAATTCAAGGTTAGTTTTGATACGTGTGGATTTGATACTGTCATCATGATGTTATTTGGTTATTATGCAGATTGTGTGTTCCTTTAGTGTCACTAATCTTGTACTTAAGTGTGTTTTTGTAGTGGCTGCTAATGGTTTTTCCTTTCCATATTGAGTGCTTTCTTCAGAACCATTTATAAGGCAGGTCTGGTGGTAACAAATTCCCTGAGCATTGTCTGAAAACAATCTTATTTATCATTTGCTTATGAAGCTTAGTTTGGCTGGAAATTAAGTTATTCATTGGAATTTCTTTTCTTTAAGAATGATGAATACTGGCCCCCAGTCTCTTCTGCCTTGTAGGGTTTCTGCTGTCAGGTCTTCTGTTAGACTGATGGGCTTCCCTTTGTCAGTAAACTGACCTTTCCCTCTAGTTGCTTTCACCATTTTATTATTTCATTTTGACCTTAGAGAATCTGATGATTATGTGTCTTGGGGATGGCCTTCTTAAGAGGGGTCTTATTGGGTTTTTTTACACTTCCTTAATTAGAATGTTGGCCTCTCTATCTAAGTTGGAGAAGTTCTCTTGAATAATATACTGAAATATGTTTTCCAAATTGGTTTTATTCTCCCCATCTCTTTCAGGGACATCAATGAGTCATAGATTTGGTCTGTTTACGTAATTCCATATTTCTTGGAGGTTTTGTTTGTTCTTTTTATTCTTTTTACTCTATTCTTGTCTGGCTATCTTATTTTAGGAAGCCAGTCTTTAAGTTCTGAGATTCTTTTCTCAGCTTTCTCTGTTCTGTTATTAATACTTGCATTATGAAATTCTTGTAATGTGTTCTTCAGCTCTATCAGATCAGTTACATTCTTTTTTTGTCATCTCCTGTATCATTTTTTCATGATTCTTGGCTTCCTTGGATTGTGTTCTGTATTAATCTGCTCTCACACTGCTATAAAGATACTACACGAGACTGGGTAATTTATAAGGAAAAGAGGTTAATTGACTTACAGTTTCACATGGCTAGGGAGGCCTCAGGAAACTTACAATCATGGCAGAAGGCAAAGCAGAAGCAAAGAACATCTTACATGGCAGCAGGAGAGAGAGAGCACACAGGGGAAACTGACACTTTTAAAACCATCAGATCTCATGAGAACTCCCTCACTATCACAAGAACAGCATAGGGGAAACTTTCTCCATGTTCCAATCACCTCCCACCATGGGAATTACAATTCAAGATGATATTTGAGTGGAGACACAGAGCCAAACCATATCAGGTTTCAACATACTTCTGGATCTCAATGTCTTCATTCCTATCTATATTCTGAATTCTATCTGTCATTTCAGACATCTCAGCCCAGTTCAGAACGCTTGCTAAAGAGGTAGTGTGGTCATTTGGAGGAAATAATGCAGTCTGCTTTTTGAGTTTTCAGAGTTCTTGTATTGGCTCATTCTTATCTTTGTGGGCTGATGTTCCTTCTATCTTTGAAGTTGCTGTCCTTTGTATTTTTTTTTTTCCACTTTATCCTATTTGATGATCTTGAGAGTTTGATTGTGGTATAAGATGGGTTCAGTTGACTGGCTTTGTTTCTGGAAGATTTTAGGGACCAAGACTCAGATCCCATCTCCTGGGATGCATGCTTTAACTCTGAAGGACTTGTGACAGGCCTGACTTTCTTCTCCATCTCCTCGAGGTTAGGAACCCACTGCACCAGTGGAGTCAAGGTGCTCCTGGACCACTGGCCACTACCCTCTGATGGGTACCATCCAGACAAAGTGTTTCATGGGGTGGTGGCAGCAGGATCTGTCCTCATTCACATGTGCCAGCAGCAGCAGTGGTAACACAGCAAGGTACATGCTCATCAGCTGTGGCAGGGTGCTAGCAGGTGCTGGGGTGCCTTCCTCCATGCCTGCATTCACAGTAACAATGGAGACAGCATGGCTCTGGTGGTCTCCACTGGTAACTTTGCATGTAGTCACACTGGTGGTGGTGTTAGCACAGGGGCAGAGCAGTGGCAGATGCAGGCCTGTGTGTGCCCTCTCCGTGCATTAATGCAGGTGGGGGTGGCCACTCAGGGTGAGGGAGTGTCCTCTGTTCTCCAGTGCCTAGTTTCACCTCTATGGGTGGGGCACTGGTGGAGGTGAGGTGCTGGTGGGGCTGGGTCTGTCAGGCTCTGTGCCCACCAAGGCTCCAAGTGCAATGGCAGTACAGCAGGAGAGGAGGGGCAGAGTGCATTTCCACTGGCAGCAGTGGCAGGGCATGGTGTATGTACATACATGTGCTGGCAGGACTGGGAAGGCAAATTTTGTGTGTGCACACACACCAGCAAAGTGATGTGGGGGGTGGCCATGGGCCCCCAAGGGAGTTGCAGGTTGGGGAGGGAGCAGGCAGGCTGGTGCATGACACTGTAGACTGGCTGCCGTGCTGGAGCTGTCTGCTGGATAGGCATGGTCTGCCAGCCTAGGAGCTATGATGTGGGCCCCCAGGGCACCTGAGGATACAATGCAAGCAGGCATGGACAGGCTGGGGCCCTGGGAAAGGCCAGCAGACCAAGGATTGCTCAGGTAGGACTGGCGTCGTCTGATGAGCAAGACTGCCCTGCAGAGCTTAGGTCTGACAGATTCCCTAGGACCGAAGTCTGCTATGGGTGCAAGCGGAGCCTAGGGGGATGAGCATTCTTACCCATGCTTTATTACAGATGCTCTCACACCAAACCCTCGTGGCTCTGCATTGGCAGATGTGCTACCCCTAAGACTTCTCTAAGCAGCTTTCCCTGACAGCTGAAGTGTCCATTGTGGTCAAGGGGTGTCCTCCTTCCAGGATTCCAGAGTTCTATAATGAGAGCAGGTTGCTCCTTGCCAGTTCAACTCACCCATTCTGCCAGAGTCAGTGGGGGCCAGGTAGGAGTCCTGGTGCGAGGTGGCCCCTCGCAGGGTTCCCAGCTTCCTCCCCTTCAGCCCAGCTTCTGTGTCTTCCCTCCCTGCACTCTCAGTGCCTTCCCTCTGCAGATCTGTTAGGAGTGCACCAGTAGTCCCAGTCCCTTAGCGGCAGCTGTTCCACCTGGCTGCATCTAGTTGACCATTCTGTTCCAATGTATGTCATATTTTTTATGCACAATACTTGTTATTTTTTTTTGAGACAGAGTCTTGCATTTTCCGCCCAGGCTGGAGTGCAGTGACGTGATCTCGGCTCACTGCAAGCTCCTCCTCCTGGGTTCACGCCACTCTCCTGCCTCCATCTCCTGAGTAGCTGGGACTACAGGCGCCCACCACCACACCCAGCTAATTTTTTGTACTTTTAGTAGAGACGGGGTTTTACCGTGTTAGCCAGGATGGTCTTGATCTCCTGACCTCGTGATCAGCCTGCCTCCGTCTCCCAAAGTGCTGGGATTACAGGTGTGAGCCACTGTGCCCAGCCTACATACAATATTTATTTCATTAAACATTTAACTGGAAGTTTAGCAAGTGGTCAGGAATGTGAGGTTTTTTCTTTCTTTAAACTTTTATTTTAGGTTCAAGGGTCTAGGTTTGTTTTATAGGTAAGTTGCGTGTCATGGGGATTTGGTGTACAGATTGTTTCATCACCCAGATAATAAGCATAATACCTGATAGGCAGTTTTTTGTGTTTGTTTGTTTGTTTATTTGTTTGTTTGTTTTGAGATGGAGTCTCACTCTGTCACCCAGGCTGGAATGCAGTGGCACAATCTTGGCTCACTACAACCTCCACCTCCCAGGTTCAAGTGATTCTTTACCTCAACTCCAAGTAGCTGGGACTACAGGCATCTGTCACCATACCCAGCTAATTTTTTTTTTTTTTTTTTTTTTTAAGTAGAGATGGAGTTTCCCTATGTTGTCCAGGTTGTTCTCAAACTCCTGACCTCATGATCTGCTCACCTCAGTCTCCCAAAGTGCTGGATTACAGGCGTGAGCCACCGTGCCCTGCCAGTAGTTTTTAGATTCTCTCTCTCCTCCTACCCTCCACCCTCAAGTAGGCACCGGTGTCTGTTGTTCCCTTCTTTGTGTCCATGTGTACTCAATGTTTGGCTCCCACTTACAAGTGAGAACATGCGGGCCGGGAGTGGTGACTCACGCCTGTAATCCCAGTACTTTGGGAGGCCGAGGTGGTCAGATCACCTGAGGTCAGGAGTTCAAGACCAGCTTGGCCAACATGGTGAAAACCCGTCTCTACTAAAATAAAAAAATCAGTTGGGCATGGTGGTGCATGCCTGTAATCCCAACTACTCAGGAGGCTGAGACAGGAGAATCACTTGAACACAGGAGGCAGAGGTTGCAGTGAGCCAAGATCACGTCATTGCACTCCAGCCTGGGCGACAAGAGGGAAACTCCAACTAAAAAAAAAAAAAAAAAAAAAAAAAACCATGAGAACATGCGGTATTTGGTTTTCTGTTCCTGCCTTAGTTCACTTAGGATTATGGCCTCCAGCTCCATCCACGTTTCTGCAAATGGCACGATCTTGTTCTTTTTTATGGCTGCTTGGCATAGAACCTGGATTTTAGAAGAAGAGACCTGATTCAAATGCCTGCTCTTTTTCTTATAAGCTGTTTGATCTCGAGCAGGATATTAAACCACTCTGTGCCTTATTTTTCATTCTATGAATGAAGCACAATAATGCCTAACTCATTTGATCACTGGGAGGACTAAACTAGTGCATATCTATAAGCAGTTGTCAATAGTGACAAGTTTATTATAAGCAGTAAAAGTGGCATATATTATTATTGTTATTCTTGCTGATAATATTGCAGTATTGATGATTGTATTAACACACTTCTAATATCGAGGTGTGGGATTCAGAACACAGTGTCATGGTGTCTGAAGAGGCATTGCATAAGCTCAAATCCTGCTTCTTCTATTTATTACCTGAGTGACCATAGGAATTATTCACTCTTTCTCTGCTTTTATTCCCCCAACTGTAAAATAAGAAGACTAATAGTTACTACTTCAAAAGGATGCTACAGGATCAAATGAGTTAATAGAAAGCTTTGGAACAATAGAAATATCTATATCAGTCAAAATTACATAGTTAAAAATTTACAAGGGAAAAGATTACTTATCAATATAGCCATTGTGTATTTTTCTTTCTGAAACTTCCATGAGAAAAAAATATCTATTTTGTGCATCACTGTATCCCCATAAATCCCATAGTGTGTAAATGAATGGATAGTATGGATAAATGGATGCATCCATGGATCAATAGATCGATGACTGGATAGATGGATGGGTAAATGGATAGATACAAGGCAGAATGAATGAATTTAACATAAGCCCTCATCTTCCTAGTAGTCTATTAATGATACCTTTTCTTGCATTTCTGTACTTCTACAATATAGTAAAACTCAATGTTCAACAATATAAGATCTTGAAGTACCTTCTAAGTCATTACAAAATGGTTATTCATGTGTGGTATATGTGGTAATTCTCCATCTCCAAAGCATTTTTTTAAACAGAAAACTCTATTCTTTGTTTAGATCAGATATTTTCCATAGTAAAGAGAGTAAATCTCAATATATGATATTGATGATCCTCTATCATGTGTATGCCCAAATAAGAGCAGAAGAAAGAATTGCTTTGTTGTTTTGGATTTGCTTTGTACTACTCTATTTTAGAGGCATATGTCTTCTTTAGACTGCTGCCATTAGGACAGATTACTAAAAGACTTTTGCCTTCTTCACTAGACCAATTATGTGACTTCTTCACTATGTACTTTTCCACTAGCCCATATTAGTCATTCCTGTTGTCATAGAATTCAATAAATGGTTTAAAACAGGATGAAACAACATAAAACATGTAAGACATGGAAGAAAACAAAATTTGATTGAGGAAAATTAAGAGTTACTAGGATTTTATTATGGGGTCCTACATAAATCAGCATACAAAAATTTTCATTTTTTTCCAACCTGTTTATAGGGTAGTATTGTAAGATGTGTGACTTACTTTTTTATGGATCTTCTGTCATTTGGGTTACTTAATATAGGTAAAAATTCAGCAATAAGTATGAATTTCTCCAAAAGTTTCAAAGATTATGCATTTGCTTTATGTAGCACTTGGCACAGTTTGGGTGATAATGAATACTTTATGTCTCTGCAACAATTTAAAGAGTTGACTGAATTTACCATGCAGGGTAGGATGCTTAATAATGTTTAATAATGTAAAAAAGGCAGAAACATTACTTAGTTGTCTAAATGTTATATTTCACTAGTTTGCCAGGCCAGGAGTTAGTAATCTAGAATATGCAGACCCTGCAGAGTCTGTAGATGAAAAACAAAGGGTCCTAAATATTATCTAAAATTATATTTTAAGTGAGTGCATGTCTGCATTTCACTATGTAGAGTATATGAAATTCTCAGCCCAGGTAGCTGAATCAAAAATTTAGGAATGTCTCTGTATAATTTTTTCAAATTGTTTGTATGCTTGAATTCTTTATAATTTGATAAAATGATGGAAAATAAAAAATTAGAATCTGCAGATGAAGATTATTATTATTGATATATGCAAATTATTATTTAACAATCAGGAGGAGTTGGTCCTATGAATTAAAAGTAAAGTATATGCCAGTATGTACCTTTTATGCATCTAAAGTTATTGTTCAGCTAAAATTAAATCAGTATCCATTATTAAATTATCTTTGCTATGTAATACGAAGGCATATACATATTATGTATATATAATCTGAATATTCAGGTGAGAAATAAATAGCAACTTGCTTAATTTTTAAGGTACTTCCTAGTACAGTGAATAGATATATTTAACATCCTTCTAAATTTTCCTATGGCAAATCATCTTTTACCACTACAGCAGTCAACTATCTTTAGATTATTTTGGATTTTTCTTAAGAATAGAAAGAAAAAAAAAAAAAAAACCTAGGCATAATCTCTTTCTTAGCCCAGTAGCTGAGTCATATATATTTTTAAATCATGTAACAAAAGTTGTCAAAAATAGAAGGAAGTGAGGAATATATGTTCTTTCAAGTGGAATCAGTTTGAAAGTTTAAGTGATTTCTTCACTGATGAACAGTGTTTGGCAAATTAAGAGGTATAACCCATTTGGGAACTTGTATTATGTGGAATTATACAACTTAAATTACATAGTCTTAGAGTCAAAAAGCTGCTTGGAAGTCATTTTGTCCAACCTTCACCTTTTAAAGCCTTCCCATATGTTAACAGGAATGCTTCAGCTTGTGTACATCCAGTGATAACAAATTCACTGCTGCATACAGCAGCACCTTTCATTTTTGAAAAACTTTAATTTTAAAACTTTTTTCTTATTTTGTGCCACAAAATAATGCATATTAGTTTTTGTGTTTTATTTTTATTTTTGTTTTAGAAGCAGCACTTGATATTCTCATAAGAATGTATTGTGTGAACCAGAGTCTTCATAAAAATTTATTGTAACTGCTGCAAAATGTTTAAGTATTACTTTCATACAGAATGATTCACAAGCCATAAATATACAGCTCAGTGAATTTTTCAAAAGTAAACTTAGTTATATAACCCTCAACTAGTTCAAAAAAGAGATCATCAGCACTTCAGACAGAAATTCATTTTATGTCTATTCCTAATAGGTGCCTCTTAAAGTGTACCACTATCCTAGCTTCTATCATTGGTAGAAAAATACTGATTAGTTTTGCAGGTTTTGAACTTAATATAAATGGAGCCAAACTCTTTGGTGTCTAGCTTTCCTCCCTAATATATTATGTTTGTGAGATTCTCCAATTTTTCTTGATGTATAATATTCTATTTTGTAAATAGATCATAATAAACATGACAGTTTGTTTCTAGGTTTGAACATCTAAAGATGGTTCTCTGAACATTCTTGCATATGTCATTTAATGCACAAGTATACACATTTCCATTAGGTGTATGCTTTAGTAGATACTGTCAATCAGTTTTCCAAAGTGGTGGGACAAATTTTCACTCCCAAACAGCAATGTATAAGAATTTGAGTTGCATCATATCCTTGCAAACACTTGATACTGTCAATATTTTTGCTTGTCACTCTGGTCGTTTTATGGTGGAATCCTGTGTTTCTCATTTGAGTTTTCCTAATGCCTAATAAATTTAAGCACCTTTTTATTTTTAGGCCATTTGGATCTTTTGCTTTTGTGAAGTGAAGTTCAAGTCAGGTAGATAGATACAAATGTATATAGATATGCATCCTCTTTCATAAAGACATGTGTACATGTCTATATGTGATTGTTTCTCCCATTATGTGACTTATCTTTCTACTCTTAATGGTGTTTTTTGATGAATAAACTTATTTTAAATGGAGTCCATTTGCTAGTTCTTTATGTAAATCCTTTAAAATTTTCCTTTCACATTTAGATCTATAGTCCTTGTGGAATTAATCTGTAGGTATGACATGAAGTAGGAGAATCAATATATATTATTGTTGCATAAAGATACCCAATTTATCCAACACCATTTATTGAAAAGATTATTCTTTTTCCATATACTGTGGTGTCACCTTTATAAAAAAATTAATGACCTTATATGTGGGGATCTGTTTTCGCAGTCTATAATCTATAATCTGAACAAGTGGTTTATTTTATTTTTTTATGCTAGGATTATAGTTTTCATTATTGAGATCTTATTATAAGCCTTAACGTTCCACAAAGTAAATTCCAGATTCATTATCCTTCACAATTTTTTTGGCCCTTTGCAATTCCATTTAAATTTTAGAATCAGCTTAATTTCTTCCAAAAATACTGCTAGGATATCATTTAGAATACATTGAGCCTATAGAATATTTGAGGAGAATTTGAAAATAATTGACATTTTTACATTATTGACCTTTCCAGTTGGTAAACAATGTGTAGCTCTTCATATTCTAGCTTCGAAAAATTTATCTCAATAATATTTGGTAGATTGCATTGAGTGGCCCTTGCACATCTATCATTAGATTAATTCTCTGGTATTCTATTTGTTATGCTAGCATGGAAAGTGTCCTTTAAAACATATCATTTTCAATTTTTCCTTTTGTTTTTATATAGAAATATAATTGATTTTTGCATACTGATTTTGAATCTAATGATCTTACTAAATTTGTTTGTTAATTATAGTTTATTTACAGTTTATTTTGCATTTTATGTGTACAATATCATGTCTTTTGTGAATAATTATAGTTCATTTCTCAATTTCTCCTCTGTATATCTTTTGTGTTACCTTACTGCTTTATTGCACTGGCAAAAAATTATAATGCAATATTCAATAGTTGTGCCTGTAAACAGCACCTTGTTGAAGTTCTCACCTGGTAAAAAGATTTTACTATTTTATCATTAAGTATACCATTTAATTCTGAATAAACTGGATATCCACAGGCAAAATAATTAAGTTGGACCCACCTCCCACCACATATAAAAATTAACCCAAAATGGAATAAAAGATGTAAATGTAGGAGCTAAAACTATAAAACTTACAGACAGAAATATAGGCATAAATCTTCATGAGCTTGGAGTAGACAATACTTACTTATCTAGGTCTCCAAAATTACAAGTGATTAAAAAAATGAACTTCATCAAAATTTAAAACCTTTGTGCTCCAAAGGACATTATCAAGAAAGTTAAAAGACCACCTATAGAAAATGATAAAATATTTGTTAATAATATATTTGATAAAGGACTCATAAATATAATCTATAGTGTATAAAACTCATCAGAATAAAAAAACAAATAACCCAGTTCGAAAATGGGCAGAAGCTTTTTTTTCCCCAAGATGTTGGATTGGAGACATTGTTAGCATGCCTCTCCCACTTGGAAAGACAAAATAGTGTATAGAGAGTCATGTTGTGAACATTTTTTCCAAGAAGCAACACAGGAACTTAACAGGAAAAGTGAAAGAACCACAGACCCTTTAAAAAAAAGTGACAGACAGAGGCTATACCATAAATCAGGTGGAAAACTGTGAGTCTCCAGAGTGTGAGATGGGGAGAGACTGTCACTGTAATATACAATCCCACTGGGAAACCTTAGCAATCCAGGGCATGGGGGAATCCCTTAACCCTACCTAGCACCAGAGCTGATGTAGTGAGCAGTGAGGAGTACAGGAGAAGGAGCAGCATCAGGCTGTGCTTTGCATGCACTCCCAAACTCCAGCAGAGAAAAAGGGAAGCCATTCCCGATCCTGTCTCAAAAGGGACCTGATGGAACTCAGCCAGCTAACTCAGGTGGCATTCACAAGTTTAGAGAAGCTCCCAACTGAGATTTATGATATAATCTTGAGTGGGGACAAGCCCCTTTGGCCAGAACCAAGAGGCAAGTAGGAAGTACACTGTAGCCACAGCTGCAGAAGCTGGGCATCACTGCTTTGCAGGCAAACCAGGAGTGGCATGGCCTGAAAGCTGTGGCTTCTGTCTTAGTAGGGAAGGCTTATGGCCTAGGGCAGTTTTGAGTTCTGAGTGTAGGCTGCCTGGAACCCAGCTAGCTGCTGGAACACTGTGGGTGTAAAACCTGCCTTGCCAAGTACATCGGAGTTGGGTGGGGCTTACTGCTGCCTGCTACCCCCAGTTCCCTGTGCAGATTCAGATGTAGCTGCACTGGAACATTACCCCAGTGGCCAAAGAACTGCCCTCCCATCCCCACTGGGGCCGCTGCTTATACCCGCACATGAGGAGCCAGACCATAGACTTACCTGACCTAGCCCCAACTTGGCTTTGTCCCTCCACCTGCCCTGGTAGTTCAACACAAAGGATGGGGACTTTGGGTAACCCCAATGCCCCACCCATTGCCTGAAAAATCAGAGTACCTTCTCTGGCAAGGACATAAGGCAAGCACAAATCCTATCACTACCAGTGCAGCTGGTGCTTTTTTGCAAGTACCAGCTCCTGGCTGGAGGCCAGCCAACAATCCAGTATAGCATCTGCAGGCAGAATAACACAGAGCCCAAGAAGGAGAAAACTTTTGCATGACCTCAGCTATCACCATTGCCTGCATCACCCTGGCTAACCAGGAGGTCTTGGGTCTGTCCATGTAACCAACACATTACTGCTACAGCTGGCAGTTGAGAAAGCCTACACTCTTAGGCTATTTATAACCAAGGAAATCTCACAGAGTCTACATCACTCCCCTGCTACCCCCATCAGAATGTGCGGTGGTACCCACTGCTAGAAGACTACAGGACAGGTCAGATCACTAGGTTCATTGCATACATTCCCCAGTACCAGTCTGAAGCATGGCAGTCCCACTGGGCGGTTAGATCCAGAGGAGCAGAAGGATTTGTAGTTGTCTGGCCCTGAGGGACTCCTACTCCAAGGGAAAGAGAAAGTGCATCGCATCAAGGGAGTACCTTGTAGGACAAAAGAATCTAGACTGCAGGCCTTGAGTCCCAGAACTTTTAGTTTATGAGAAGTTTCTTTCAGCAGAAGCACAGGTGCAATGCTTGGCTTTGGGGAAGGCCTGAAGCTCTACCCCGACAGTCAGGCAGCCCTGGGGCTCATGAAGAGTCTTGGAGGAGGGGACTTCTTCTCTCTCACCTACCACTACAGACTTAGCTGGGTCTTCTTCCATGGGAGCTCAGCATAGATGTATTTGTGACAGTCTCTCTGGAACACTTCAAGGTGACTACATCTCCACAGGAGCAGTGCCCTCCAGGTTCAGGCTTGCATGAAGGACAGCCACAATCTCGCTCTACATGGAACAATAGCATTCCTGCAGACGAAAAGAGGTAACTGTCTGATCTGAATAGCTGGAACACTGGATCAGGAGTGGGACTGGGAGGTGGATTGCATTCCTGATGACCTGGTAGGAGAGCTGAAGTTGTTCTCTCTTTTCCCCCTAAAAAGATCTCAGTGTGTTTCACTGAGAGCTCCCCCAGCTATCTCTATCAAGACTGGAACCTCTGCCCACCATTGGGCATTGCATTTATCCACCTGATTTAGCTGCAGGTGGTTTTTATCTGTGGACACCTCCTTTGGCCTGAAGCCTGAACTGTTCAACCAAGTGAATAAAATATTGGGGGGGAAATAATTGAAAAAGTGAATACCACTGGGGAATGAGATAAGCTTCATGAAACCTTTGCCATTCTGGCCCGAAAGGAGACAGTGAACACACTGAGCACATCACTACTGTGATTGGAATCTGAGAAAACCATCACACAAAGACTCTATAACCAAAGAACTCATACAGAGTCTGTACCACTGAAATCACCCAGAGCAGAATTAGGTTTCAATAAACTACAAACATTAAAGTCAAATCCTTAAGGGAAAAATAAAAAATAAAAAATAAAAAAGAGCACAGTAAACTCAAAAATAAATTCAACTCCCCAAAGTCCATAGTATCATTCTTATGCTTTTGCATCCTCATAGCTTAGCTCCAACTTGTGGGTGAGAATATATAATGTTTCCTTTTCCATTTCTGAGTTACTTCACTTAAGAATAATGATCTCCAGTTCCAGCCAGGTTGCGAAGAATGCCATTATTTTGTTCCTTTTTATGACTGAATAGTATTCCATGGTGTGTATAGATATATACACACACACATACATATACATATATATACACACATAGAGAGAGAGAAAGAGAGAAATTGTGATATATATATATATCAGCCAGAAATTCATATATATATTTATTTTATATATATATATTTTATATATATATATATAAAATCACAATTTCTCTCTCCACTCATTGATTGATGGGCATTTGGGCTGGTTCCATATTTTGCAATTGCAATTTGTACTGCTATAAACATGAGAGTGCAAGCATCTTTTTCATATAATGATTTCTTTTCCTCTGGGTAGACACTTAGTAGTGGGATTGCTGCATCAAATGGTAGTTCTATTTTTAGTACTTTAAGGAATCTTCACACTGTGTTCCATAGTGGCTGTACTAGTTAAAGTTTGGAAGAGGGGTGAGAGATAAAATACTACAAATTCAGTACAATGTATACTACTTGAGTGATGGGTACACCAAAATCTCACAAGGCACCATTAAAGAACTTACTCATGTAAACAAACATAACTTGTTCCCTAAAAACCTATAGAAATAAAAAATAAATAATATATAAAAATAAATAAATTCAAAAATAATTAGAAGAAATAGTCTACCTGAATAAGATGGAACCAAAAAATGATTCTGGCAATATGAGAAAACATGGTTTTGTAATAGACCCCGAAATTACACTAGCTGTCTAGCAATGAATTCAAACCAAGATGAAATCTTCAAAATTCCAGATAAAGAATTCAAAAAGATGATCAACAAGTTACTCAAAGAGATACAAGAGAAAGGTGAAAACTAACATAAAGAAATTTTAAAAATAATTCAGTATGTGATTGAAAAAATTTTAAGTAGATAGAGATTTTTAAATACAAAACAGTCAGAACTTTTAGAAACAAAAGACACACTTAGGGAATTAGAAAATGTGGTGGAAAGTTTTAATAAAAGACTAGACCAAGTAGAAGAGAGAATTTCAGAGCTCGAATATAAAAGCTTTCAAATTAACCCAATTAGACAAAAATAAAGAACAAAAAATTAAAAGAAATGAATACTGTCTCCAAGAAATATCAGATTATGTAAAATGGCAAAACCTAGGAATCATTGGTGTTCTGAAAGGAAAAGAAAACAAAAAAAATTGGAAAACATTCCTGGTATTGTTAGTGATTTAAACATCAAAATATGAAAAGCTCAAAGAACTCTTGGGAAATTCACTGCAAAAAGGATATCACCAAGGTATACAGTCATCAGGCTATCTAAAGTTAATGTGAAGGAAAGAATTCTAAGAGTAGTGAGAAAAAAGAATCAGGTAACCTATAAAAGAAAACCTATCAGACTAACAGCAGACTTCTCAGCAGAAACCGTACAAGCCAGAAGGGACTGCGATTCTAAATTTAGTCTCCTTAAACAGAATAACTGTCAGCCCAAAATTTTATAACCAGCAAAACTGAGTTTTCTAAATGAAGGATAAATAAAGTCTTTCTCACACAAGCATATGCTGGGGGAATTTGTCACTACAAGAACAACCGCATGAAAATATGCCGAAAGGAGTTTTATCCCTTGAAACAAAAGATTGGTATGAACCAGAATAGAAACTCTTAAGAGCATAAAATTCACAGAGCCTATAAAAGCATAACACAATGAAGAAAAGAAAAAGTAGGTAACAATCATCAAAATGACAGGAACATAGAATCTCACATCTCACTATTAATGACCTTATTTGTCCTTTTTTAATGTTGTTGCTTTAAGGATAGATGGTGACTCCTAGATTTGGCCATTTTACATAATCCCATATTTCTTGGAGATGTTGTTAATTTCTTTTAATTTTTTTTAATTTATTTTTGTCTGATTTGGTTAATTTGGAAGCCTCTGTCTTTGAGCTCTAAAATGCTCTCTTCTACTCGGTTTAGTCTACTATTAAAACTTTCCACATCTCAGTATTAGCATTGCATGTAAATAGTCTAAATGTTCCACTTAAATGACAGAATGGATAAAAAATTACAAGCCAAATATGCTGTCTTCAAGAGGCACATAAGGATTGTTATAGACTCCATATAAAAGGGTGGAAAATACATTCCATGCAAACAGAAAGCAAAAGTAAGCAGGCATAGCTAATCTTACGTCAGATGAAACAGACCTTAAAGAAACAACAGTAGAAAAAGACAAGGCCATTATATAATGATAAAAAAAATCAATTCAACAAGAAGATACAACAACACTAAATATATATGCACCTAAATCTGGAGCTCTCAGATTCATAAAACAATTATGACTAGACCTAAGAAAAGAGGTAGACAGCAACACAATAATAGTGGGATCTTCAACACTCCATTGACAGCCAGACAGATCTTCAAGGGAGAAAGTCAACTGAGAGAACCTGCACCTAAACTGCACTCTAGAGAAAATGGACCTAACAGATATTTACAGAACATTTTACCCACAAACTGCATTATATGCATTCATCTCATCAGCAAATGAAACATTCTCCAAGCTAGACCATATAATAAGCCACAGAACAAGTCTCATAGAGATTTTAAAGAAAAAATTAACATCACTTAGAGATTTTTTCAGGGGCACATGTGCAAGTTTGTTACATAAGTAAACTTGTGTCATGAGGGCTTGTTGTACCGATTATTTCATCACCTAGGTATTAAGCCTACTACCCATTTGTTATTTTTCCTGATCATCTGCCTTCTTCCACACTCCACCATCTAAAAGGTCCCAGTGTGTGTTGTTCCCTGTTATGTGTGTCCATGTGTTCTTACCATTTAGCTCTGACTTGTAAGTGAGAACATGCGGTATTTGGTTTTCTGTTACTGTGTTAATTTGCTAAGGATAATGGCCTCAACCTCTATTCATCTTCCTGCAGAGAACATAATCTTGTTCTTTTTTATTGGTGCATAATATTCCATGGTGAATAAGTATCACATTTGCTTTATCCAGTCTAACATTCATGGGAATTTAGGTTGACTCCATGTCTTTGCTACTGTGAATAGTGCTTCAGTGAACAAACACATTCTTGTGTCTCTATAACAGACTGATTTATATTCTTTTGGGTATATACTCTGTAATGGGATTGCTGGGTTAAATGGTATTTTCATCTTTAGGTTTTCAAAGAATCACCCCACAATGTTTTCCACAATTACTGAACTAATTTACATTGCTACCAACAGTGTATAAGCATTCATTTTTTCTCCACAACCTTGCCAGCATTCACTATTTTTTGACATTCTAATAATAACCATTCTGACTAGTGTGAAATTGTATCTCATTGTGGTTTTGATTTGCATTTCTTGAATGACAGGTGATGCTGAGTTTTTTTCATATAATTGCTGGCCGTATGTATGCCTTCTTTTGAAAAGTGTCTGTTCATGTCTTTTGCCCACTTTTTGATGAGGTCATTTTTATTTTGTAAGTTTAAGTTCCTTTTAGATGCTAGATATTAGACCTTTGTCCAATGCATATTTTGCAAAAATTTTCCCTCATTCTGTAGGTTGTCTATTTACTCTGTTGAGAGTTTCTTTTGCTGTGCAGAAACTCTTTGGCTTAATTAGATCCCACTTGTCAATTTTTGCATTTTTTGCAATTGCTTTTGGCAACTTTGTCATGAAATCTTTGCTTATACCTATGTCCTGAATGGTATTGTCTAGGTTGTCTTCCAGGATTTTTATAATTTTGGGTTTACATTTAAGTCTTTAATCCACGTTGAATTAATTCTTGAATATGGTACAAGGAAGTGGCCCAGTTTTAATCTTCTACATATGGCTAGCCAGTTACCCCAGCACCATTTATTTAATAGGGAATCCTTTTTCCATTTATTTTTGTTAAGTTTTTTGAAAATTAGTTGTAGGTGTACAGTCTTATTTCTGAATTCTCTACTCTGTTCCATTGGTCTATGTGTCTGTTTTTGTACTGCTATCATGCTGTTTTGGTTACTGTATCCCTGAAATATAGTTTTAAGTTGAGTAGTGTGATGCCTCTAGCTTTGTTTTTTGTTTGTTTTGTTTTGCTTTGTTTTGTTTTCTTATGATTGCTTTGGCTATTTGGGCTCTTCTTTGGTTCCATATGAATTTTAAAATTGTTTTCTCTAGTTCTGTAAAGAATTTCAGTGGAAGTTTAATATGAATAGCAGTAAATCTATAAATTGCTTTGGGGGCCATGGCCATTTTAATGATAGTAATACTTCTATCAATGAGCATGTGATGTTTTTCCTTTTGTTTGTGTCATATCTGATTTATTTGAGCAGTAGCTTGTAGTTCTCCTTATAGAGATCTTTTACCTCCCTAGTTAGCTGTTTTCCTAGGTATTTTATTCTTCTCGTGCAATTGTGAATGGGAGTTCATTCCTGATCTGGCTCTTGATTTGACAGTTGTCGATGTATAGGAATGCTAGTGATTTTTGCACATTGATTTGGTATCCTGAGACTTTTCTGAAGTTATTTATTAGCTTAAGAAGCTTTTGTGCTGATACTGTGGGATTTTGCAGATATAAAATGATATTGTCTGCAAACAGGGATAGTGTGACTTCCCCTTTTCCTATTTCGATGCTCTTTATTTCTCCCTCTTGCCTGATTTATCTGGCCAGGACTTCCAATACTAGTTGAATATGGGTGGTGAGAGAGAGCATTCTTGACTTGTGCTGTTATTCAAGGGGAATGCTTCCCAATTTTGCCCATTCAGTATGATGTCGGCTGTAAATTTTCATATATGGCTCCTATTGTTTTGAGGTGTGTTCCTTTAATACCTAGTTTGTTGAGAGTTTTTAACAGAAATGGATGTTGAATTTTATCAAAAGCTTTTTCTGCATCTATTGAGATCATTATGCCTTTTTTGCCTTTGGTTCTGTGTATGTGATAAATCACATTTTTCGATTAATTGCAGATGTTGAACCAACCTTGCATCCCAGAGATAAAGCCTACTTGATCATAGTAGATAAGCTTTTTGACATGCCACTGAATTTGTGTTGCCCAGATTTTGTTGAGCATTTTGCATCAATATTCATCAAGGATATTGGACTGAAGTCTTCTTTTTTGTTGTATCTCTGCCAGGTTTTGGTATCAGGATGATGCTGGCTTCATAGAATGAGTTAAGGAGGAGTCCCTTCTCCTCAATTTTTGGAATAGTTTCAGTAGAAACGGTACCAACTCTACTTTGTACATCTGGTAGATTTCAGCTGTAAATCTGTCTGCTCTTGGGTTTTTTATTTCATTTTTTGGTTGGTTGGCTATTTATTACTGCCTAATTTCAGAGCTCATTATTGGCTCTGGTACTCAATTTCTTCCTGGTTCAGTCTTGGAAGGGTGTATGTGTCCAGGAATTTATCCATTTCTTCTAGATTTTTTAGTTTATATGCATAGAAGTATTCACAATATTCTTCAATGGTTGTTTGTATTTCTGTAGTGTCAGTGGTAATGTCCCCCTTGTAATTTCTGATTTTGTTATTTAGAGCTTCCCTCTTCTTTTTTATTAGTCTAGCTAGTGGTCTGTTTTATTTATTTATTTATTTTTTAAAAAACAGCTCTTGGATTTGCTGATCTTTTAAATGATTTTGTGTCTCAATCTCTTTCAGTTCAGCTCTGATTATGGTTATTTATTGTCTTTTGCTAGCTTTGGGGTTGGTTTGCTCTTGGTTCTCTTGTTCTATTAGTTGTGATGTTAGCTTGTTAAATTGAAATCATTTTAACTTTTTGATATGGGCGTTTAGTGCTGTAAATTTCCCTCTTAATGCTGCCTTAGATTTGTCCTAGAGATGCTGGTATGTTATATCTTCATTCTCATTAGTTTCAAAGAACTTTTTGATTTCGGCCTTACTTTTTGATTTTGGCCTTACTTTTATCATTTAGCCAAGAGTTACTCAGGAGTAGGTTACTTAATTTCCATGTAATTGTATCACTTTGAGTGAATTTCTTAGTCTTGATTTCTAATTTTATTGCATTGTTGTCCAAAAGACTGTTTGTTGATATTTCAAGTCTTTTGCATTTGCTAAGGAGTGTTTTGCTTCTGATTATGTAATTGATTTTAAATATGTGCTATGTGTTGTTGAGAAGAATGTAAATTCTGTTGATTTTGTGTGGTGACTTCTGTAGCTATTGATCAGGTCTATTTGATCTAGTGCTGAGTTCAATTCCTGAATATCTTTGTTATTTTTCTACCTTGATGATCTGTCCAGTGCTATCAGTGTAGTGTTGAAGTCTCCCACTATTACTGTGTGAGAGAGGAGTCTAAGTCTCTTTGAAGATCTCTATAAACTTGCTTTATGAATCTGGGTGCTCTTGTGTTGGGTGCATATTTATTTAGAATAGTTAGACCTTCTTATTGAATTGAACCCTTTTTCTTTTTTGATCTGTGCTGGTTTAAAGTCTGTTTTGTCAAAATTAGGATTGCAAATGATGCTTTTTTGTTCGTTTGTTTTTCATTTATTTGGTATTTTTTTTTTACCATCCCTTTATTCTGAGTCTATGTTTGTCACTGCATGTGAGATGGGTCTCTTGAAAACATCATACTAATGGGTGTTGGTGATTTATACAGCTTCCCACTATGTGTCTTTTAATTGGAGCATTTAGCCAATTTACATTTAAAGTCACTATTGATATGTGTGGATTTGAGTCTGTCATCATGATGTTAGCTGGTTATTTTGCAGCACTATAATAAACCACATTGTTTATGTACGCAATGGTCTGTGTACTTAATTGTGCTTTTGTAGTGACTGGTAATGGCCTTTCCTTTCCATATTTAGTGCTTCCCTCAGGAGCTCTTTTAAGGGAGGTCTTATGGTAACAAATTTCTTCAGCATTTGCTTGTCTGAAAACGATCTTATTTCTCCTTCACTTACAAAGTTTAGTTTCAATGGAGAAGAAATTATTTGTTAAAATTTCTTTCTGAATATTGGTCCTTAATTTCTTCCAGCTTGTAGGGTTTTATCCAAGAGGTTCATTGTGAATCTGATGGGCTTCCGTTTGTAGGTAATCTGGCCTTTCTCTCTGTCTGCCTTTAACATTTTTTCTTTCACTTTGACCTTGGATAATCTGAGAATTATATGTCTTGGGGATGATTTTGTGGAGTGTCTTACTGGGGTTCTCTGCATTTTCATAATTTTAATATTGGCTTTTCTAACTAGGTTAGAGAAGTTCTCATGGATGATATTCTGCAATACGTTTTCCAAGTTGGTTCCATTATCCTTATCTCTTTCAGGCACACCAGTCAGTCGCAGATTAAGTCTCTTTACATAATCCCATATTTCTCAGAGGTTTTGTTCATTCCTTTTGATTCTTTTTTCTCTATTCCTTTCTGTCTATGACATTTCAGAAAGCCAGTATTCAAGCTCTGAGATTCTTTCTCCACTTTGTCTGTTCTGATGTTCATACTTATGATTGCATTATAAAATTCTCGTAGTGTGTTTATCAGCTCTATTAGATTGGTTACATTCCTCTCCATACTGGCTATTTTGTCTGCCAGCTTCGGCAATTTTATCATAATTTTTAGCTTCCTTGCACTGGGTTACAATGTACTCCTGTAGCTCAGTGAACTTCATTTCTATCCTTCTTCTGAATTATACTTCTGTTATTGCAGCCATCTCAGTGTCAGCGTAGTTCCAAACCCTTGCTGCAGATTTTATGTGGCCATTTATAAGAAAGAAGGCACTCTGGCCTTCTGAGTTTTCAGTGATCTTGTGCTGATTCTTTCTCATCTTTGTGGGCTTATCTACCTTCAATCTTTGAAGCTGCTGACCTTTGGATGGGTTTCTTTTCTTTTTATTTTCTTTTATCCCATTTGATGACATTGAAGGTTTTATTGTGGTATAAGGAAGATTCAGCTGCCTGGCTTTATTTCTGGGAGATTTTAGGGGGCCAGTCATCAGCTCCAGGTTCCTGGACTATGTGCTGTTACTCTGGGAAACTTGTATTGGGCCCCATAATATTTTTTCTGACTTCTTGAGGTTTGGAGTCCACTGCACTAGGGGGACCAAAGTGTGGCAGCTGCAGCAGAGTGCTAGCAGATACAGGGGTGCCTGCCTCCCTGCAGGTGTTCATCACAGTAGTGGAGGCAAGGCATCTGGGGGGGAAGCAAGGGTCCCCACCTGATGATTGTGTGCACTGTTGCACTGGAGGCAGTGTTAGCTTGGGGCAGGGTGCTGGCCAGTGCAGGTCTGGGTGCCTTGTCTGTGCCCTGCAAGCAGAAGTGTCACTCAGGGTATGGGAAAATCACTCAGGGTTTGGGAAGATCCCCTGATCTCGGCACAGTGTTAGAATAAGGGTGAGGTGCTGACAGGGGTAGGGCTTCCTGGCTCTGCGCCTCAAGGCTGCATCTGCAATGGTGGTTGGTGGGGGTGGAAGTGCACACTGCACTCACGCATGCTGGTGGGGCAAGAGATGCAAAACCCACCCATGCAGATACATGCCAGCAAAATGATATGGGGAGTTGCCATGGGCTCAAAGAAAGCTAACTAGCTCTCCCTGGATCAGGAACAGTCCACAGACACAGAAGCTATAGTGTGGGCCCCCAGCGCACCTGAGACTGCCCTGTAAGCAGACATGGCCAGGTTGGTGCCCCAAGAGAGGCAAGCAGACCAACCATCAGGTTGGACCAGCCCCATCTGATGTTCAAGACTACCCCACAGAGATCAGATCTGACAGTTCCCCTAGGATGAAAGTCTTATAGGAGTAAGTTGAGCCTAGAAGGATAATTGACCCTGGCCACACTCCAATACAGACTCTCCTGCACCAAAGCCTCTGGTCTCCACATCAGCTGGCTTGCTCCTCCACCACTTTGCTTGACTCCTGGGGCTCCATTCCAGAGAGATATGGGTCAGCAATTGGTCAGTGTAATCAACCCAGGATGGAGGGCCTGGCTGTGGGTCAAAGACAGGAGTTCCCTGTTTGGTAACAAGTAGTGGGGGTGTTTAGGACCTATGGGAGACAGGCTGGCCTCCTCTCCTTGCAGGGACTGTTGGAGGTATGGATAAGAAGCTTAGGGTCTTTGCTCCTTTGTTAGTCTGAGTGTAGCAAGGATAGTTCCACTGCAGAGACAGTGGCAGAGAGGCTTTCAGTTGCCCCTGGAGGTTCTTTCCAGGGAGTTGCTTAATTGCTACTGGCACAACGGCTCTGGCAGGGGGTGGCTAGAGGCCCAGACCTGGAGAACCTGCCCAGTGAGGAAATATGGGAATGAGCACCCATGTAAGAGTCCGGCCATTTTGTCATAGGGCTATTGCAGTATGCTAGGGGTCCACTCCAGTCCATCATCACCTCAGATTTTCTAGTACCTGGAGGTGTCACCAGTGAAGGCTGAAAAGCATCAAAGATGGCAGCCTGCCCCTCCCTCTGGGAGCTCTGTCCCAGGGAGGTACAAACCCGTTGCCAGCCTGAACAGATCTGTAGGAGGTGGCTGGAGACCCCAGCTGGTAGGTATCACACAGTGAGGAGGAACAAGATCAGGAACCCAATTTAAAAAGTAGTCTGACCACATTTTTTGGAAAAGCTTTGCTGTGCTGGGGGTTTGCTTCAGTCCGCAGTAACCTTGGACTCTCCAAAGCCTGAAGGGTGAAACAGTTAAGTCACCCAAACAGCACAGATGGTGGCACACCCCAGCCCCTGAGAGCTCCATCTCAGAGAGAGCTGAAACCTCTGTCAGCCATAGAATACCGGCAGGTGCAGCCAGAGATCCTGGTTGGGAGGCCCCACCCAATGATGAGGAATGGGATCAGGGACCCATTTAAAACTCATTCTGGCCACATTTATGTAGGGCAGCTGTGCTGTGATGGGGTACCACTCCCACCGCTGGTCAGCTTGGATTCTCTAAAGCCCAAAGCCTGGAACAGCTAAGTCGCCCAAACATCAAAAATGGCGGCCCACCCTTTCCTCAGGAAGCTCCATCGCAAGGAGTTTTCCAGATCTTTGTAGGCCGCAGAATACTGGCAGGAATGGCTGGAGGCCCCAGATGGGAGGTCCTGCCCAATAAGGAGGAACAGGGTCAGGGATTCACTTAAAGAAGCATTCTGGCCATGTTTTTATAGAGGAGCTATGCTGTACTGGGGCATCCCTTCTACCCATGGTCGATTTGGACTCTCCAAAGCCTGAAAGGCAGAACAGATAAGTCGCCCAAACTGCAAAGTTGTTATCCCACGCCAGCCCCTGGGAGTGCCATCTCAGGGAGGCCTGAAACCTCTGTCGGCCAGAGAATACCAATAGGGGTAACTGGAGATTCTGGTTGGGAGGCTCCACCCAGTGATGAGGAATGGGATCAGAAACCCACTTAAAAAATCAGGCTGGCAACATTTATGTAGGGCAGCTGTGCCTACAAAAACATGGCCAAAATGCTTCTTTAAGCGGGTCCCCAATCTTGCTCTTCCTCACAGGGCAGGACCTCCCAACTGGGGTCTCTGGCAACCCCTGCTGATATTTTCTGGCTAACAAAGATTGTAGAGCAGCTGTGCTGTGCTGGAGAATCCCCACTGCCCATGGTTGGCTTGGACTCTCTAAAGCCTGAAGGCCAGAACAGATAAGTCATCCAAACTGTAGGGGATGGCCTGCCCCTCCCCCAGAAGCTCTATCTTAGGGAGGTGTAACACTGCTACAAGTGGCTGGCTGGAACTCCAAGACAGTGGGTCTTATTCTGTGAGTTGTCATGTAAATGGGGCCCACAGACTGTCACTGCTCAGCACTCTGGATTCAGCCTCTTTCCTAGGGGCATATACGGGGGTCTAAACCTCCTACTTTGGCTGAGTTGCAGCTGCTTTCACTGGAAATCCCAGAAAGCCAGAATATCTAAGGTTCCCAGGTCTCTATGCATGCCTGACTGGCTGCTCTGCAGAGACTCTACATAGCTCTTTGTGTCAGACGGAAAGCCCTGGTGGATTAGGTCCATGAGAGGATCTCCCGGCCCAAGAGTTGCAAAGATCCATGGGAGAATCATGGGTTCCCAGAGTCGTGCATCCACTCACTACTCTGTGTAGAGGATGTTCCCTTGGCTCTGTGTTGCTCCCAGGTGGGCTGTATTATTCAGTTTCCATGCTGCTACAAAGAACTGCCTGAGACTGGGTAATTTATAAGAAAAAGAGTTTTAAATGACTAACAATTCCAAATGTCTGTGGAGGCCTCAGGCAACTTATAATCATGGCAGAAGGCAAAAGAGTAGCAAAGGCACATCTTACATGGCAGCAAATGAGAGTCAGAGTAAATGAGTGAAGGGGGAATAGCCCCTTATAAAACCATCAGATCTCATGAGAACTCATTCACTATCATGAGAATAGCATGGGGAAAATTGCCCCCATGATTCAATTACCTCCCACCAGGTCCCACCCTCAACCTGTGGGGATTATAGGGATTTCAATTCAAGATGAGCTTTGGGTAGGGACCCAGTGCCAAACCATATCATTCTGCCTCTGGCCCCTCCCAAATCTCATGTCTTTTCACATTTTAAAACCAATCATGCCTTCTCAACAGTCCCCCAAAGTCTTAACCCATTTCAGCACTAACTCAAAAGTCTACATTCCAAAGTTTCATCTGACACAAAGCAAGTCCCTTCTGCTTATGAGCCTGTAAAATCAAAAGCAAGTTAGTTACTTCCTAGATACAATGGGGGTACAGGCATTGGATAAATGCTCCCAATCCAAATGAGATAAATTGGCCAAAACAAATGGGTTACAGGCCCCATGCAAGTCTGAAATCCAACAGGGCAGTTATTAAATCCTAAAGCTCCAAAATGATATCAGGATCAGGAACCCAATTTAAAAAGTAGTCTGACCACATTAACTCCATGTCTCACATGTGGTACGTGCTGCTATAAGAGATGGGCTTCCTTGATCTTAGCCAGCTCCAACCCTGTAGCTTTGCAGGGTACGTTTCTGCTCCTGGCTGCCTTCATGAGCTGGCACTGAGTGTCTGAAGATTTTCCATGGGCACAGTGCAAGCTGTTGGTAGACCTACCATTTAGGGGTCTGGAGGATGGTGGCCCTCTTCTCACAGCTCCACTAGACAGTGCCCCAGTGGGGACTCTGGGGCCTACAACCCCACATTTCCCTTCTGCACTACCCTATCAGTTCCACATGAAGGCCCCACCCCTGCACCACACTTATGCCTAGACATCCAGACGTTTCCATACACCCTCTAGAATCTAGGTGGAGGTTCCCAAACCTCAGTTTTTGACTTCTGTGCATTCGCAGGACCAACACCACGTGGAAGCTGCAAAGGCTTGAGGCTTGTACCCTCTGAAGCAATGGCCTAATCTGTACCTTGGCCCCTTTTAGCCATGGCTGGGATACAGGTCACTATGTCCTGAGACTGCACAAAGCAACAAGCCTCTGGGTCTCACCCACAAAACCATTTATTTTTCCTCCTAGAACCCTGGGCCTTTGATGAGAGAAGCTCTCCTGTGAAGGTCTCTGATATACCCTGGAGACATTTACCCCATTGTCTTGGCTCTTAACATTTAGCTCCTTGCTACTTATGCAAATTTCTGTAGCTGGCTTGAATTTCTTTCCAGAAAATGGGTTTTTCTTTTCTATTGTATCATCAGGCTGCACATTTTCCAAACTTTTATATTCTGTCACCTCTTGAATCCTTTGCTGCTTAGAAATTTCTTCCTCCAGGTATTCTAAATCATGTCTCTTGAGTTCAAACTTTCACAGACCTCTGGGGCTGGGGCAAAATGCTGCCAATCTCTCTGCTAAATCATAGCAAGAGTGACTTTTGCTCCAGTTCCCAATAAGTTCATCTCCATCTGATATTACCTCAGCCTGGATTTCATCTTCCATGTCACTATCAGCATTTTGGTCAAAACTATTCAACAAGTCTCTAGGAAGTTCCAAACCTTTCCACATCTTTCTGTCTTCTTCTGAGCCTGCCAAGCTGTTCCAACTTCTTCCTGTTATCCAGTTCCAAAGTTGCTTCCATATTTTCAAATACCTTTTTAGCAGCACCCCACTACTGATACCAATTTACTGTATTAGTCCAAAGAACTGCCTGAGTCTGGGTAATTTATTTTAAAATGAGTTTTAATTGACTCACAGTTCAGCATGACTGTGGAAGCCTCAGGAAACTTACAATCATGGTGGAAGGCAAAGGAGTAGCAAAGGGATGTCTTACATGGTGGCAGTTGAGAGACAGAGAAATGAGTGAAGGGGGAGGAGCCCTTTATAAAACCATCAGATCTCATGAGAACTCACTCACTATCATGAGAACAGCATAGGGGAATCCACCAATCACCTTCCACCAGGTCCCACACTCAACATGTGGGGATTGTGGATTGCAATTTGAGATGATATTTGGGTGGGTTCACGGAGCCAAACCATATCATGGGCCATCTTCCTGCCTTGCTTTTTTCCATTATCCCTGGGTCAAGTTGTTTCCTTGATTAGTCCCAATGCGAGACCTAGATGTTTCAGTTGAAGCTGCTGTATTTATTTGCCTCTTCTTTTCCTCTTTGTGAGAGCCATGCACACTAGCTCCTTCTAGTCGGCCATCTTGGCCACTCCCCATCAATTTGTATTGAACAAGTAAAGAAGGAAAAGATTTGTTTTGTTTTTAATTTTTGTAATTAATATATCTTACTTCAGTAAAGACCATTAACTCCTAATTTTTCCATCTTCCATCCCCAAATTCTATCAACTTGTCTGAAAAACAAACTCCCATGTACTCCCAAACCACAACCAAAATAACTCTATAAAACATAAGTACCTAGAAGTTGAAAGGGTAAAGATGTAGGAATAGGGGGGGGAAAAAAAACAAACTGATACTATTCTTTCTATAATTCTGGAATTTAAACTTATTTTAACTTAATAATTCCCTCAGAAATGTTAAACATAAAACTCTTTCTCATCTCTAGCTCTCACAGAATGAAAACATGATTTCCAGTTATGTTATTTCATTATAAAAAATGTTATCATAAAACAATTAGAATATCTCCAAGGCCTTTTTAATTTTGTAATTCTAACTTTATGGCCCACAGAGTTTATTATACTGTAATTGAACCTGTATATTGAATTGTGCCTATTTTTTCAATGTGTGTATACATGTGTATGTTGGGACAGGCACCACTGATGAATTCTAAAAACTTCCATTTTATGAAATTTCATTCAGTAAATACTTATTGATACTGTTATGACAGGCCCTATACCTAGAAAATGATTGAGGAAGTTTCTGTGCCCTCAAAGGAACCAGAATTTATAACAGAAAATTTAGCTTATATAACTTCTCCATTCTGAATTAGACAAATATTTTTAGATACAATAATTACAGTTCTTCCTTTTACTTCCTTTAAACTTTACCAACCTGTGACATTCTAATTTTTAAAATTTTAATAGATAGCTTTCTACATGCCATTTAGGTCATCTGCCTACATCAAAAATACATCACATTGAACTTTGCTGATTAATGGCATTTACACCATGGATTGCCATGGCAAATGGTACTTCGCTCTTGTCCTGCAGTCTGCATGCCCAACAAACAGACAATGAAGATAGAATCATAGGTATCACCAGGTCCAGATTAAATAGATTAGACAGCATTATGGAATCTTTCCATTGCTTGCATAATACTGTAGGGTTGGCTCAAAGTTTAAGCTTAATTTTCTCTATTATTTATAGATATGCTAAAGTGAAAACTGCTTATTAAAAATCTGCAAAAGTGTTTCTATGATACCATGTTTCTCACAGCTCCAGAATACAGTCTTGCCTGTAGATGTTTGTACACTAGAACATATTTTAACCGAAAGGGATTCTAGAGGGCATTTAGATTATCTGAGTCATTTTATTGTAAAAAGAAGGCCTACAGAGAAGAAGGAAGTTTTTTTCCCTCCTTCTTTTACTGCACTTGCAGCATAGGCAAAGCCAGAATTTGGTCAGCTGGCTCATAATCCAATGGCCTTTTTCCTTGAGCTTGTTAAGTAGATACTTATTAAATAATCAAGAAAACTCCTTAAAATGTGTCCCTGTGCCTCTCCTGAAGGTGCCCTCTTACCATTAGCAGCTAGACCCTTCTATTCTAGAGTTTTTTTTGTGTGTGTGTTTTTGAAACAAGTCTCACCCTGTCACCCAGGCTGCACTGGAGTGCAGTGATGTGGTCATAGCTCACTGTAGCCTCAAATTCCTGGGTTCAAGTGATACTCCTGCCTCAGCCTGATGAGTAGCTATTCCCATAGGGATGAGCCACCTTACCCGACTAATTTATTTATTTTTTATAGAGCTAGAGTGTTGCCATGTTGACCAGGCTGGTCTTAAACTTCTGGCTTCTATCAATCTTCCTGCCTCGGACTCCCAAAATGCTGGGATTAGAGGTGTGAGCCATCATGCCCAGCCATGTCCAGATATGTTTATAGTACCCACACTTAAGATTGGATGGACTCACAAAATCCAACTCTGAAAATCAGGCAAGTCTCCTGAAGGGAAGTGGAATCTATTCTTAATTCAAGCAAAGCAAACAAGGATCATTACCACATTCCAAGGTAGTGAGAACATCCAAAGATGATCCCTCAGTTGGTAAGGAATGCCTACCACACAGTTCTGTCATCATTTCTCTGCTCATGCCCACTTGGAAGTGATTTTTCCACCGTCTATGCTAGAGTCTAAAGGAGAGTGCTTTACATCTTTTCAAAGAATGCCTTTAAAAGAATAGCTAAATAGCCACCATAAAAAGGTCTCATATATATGAGGCTTATATACTCATTATATGAGAAGCATTAAAGAATAACTTTGCATCATGTTTTATATAGACTTCTCAAAAAGTAAAAAAGAGAAAGATAAATCTTAAAGCACAAACAGGTACAAAGGAAAACAGTTAAAATCCATGAACAAATAGAATAACATTAGATCATTTTTTCACGTATGGTTTTATATAAAATATGAAGATATGAGGGAAATGATCTGTTAAAACTTGATATCAGATAATTAGAACCATTAGAGGAGATGTCATAAATACACACTGTCACTACTTCCACCTGGTTGTAAAGATTTTAAATTTAGGAATGGCCTATTTCCTTTCTCCAGGAGGCTAATCAGAATTTAAATCAGGGGTAGAGAAGGTTCGCCACAAATTTTCTGATCCAGAACTTCCCCAGACATGGGGTAAAGGGTCTGAAAGGCCTACTTGGAAAGTGAAATTTTCTTCTACTCTTTAAACAGTGGAAATGATAATCATTGCAGTCAAGAATGAGGATTAACCATCTCATATTATATAATTATAAGTTAAGTATTCTCAGCATAGGTGAAACAAAAATAAAATATGAATAAAGTTCATTTGCCCAATCTAAGATTCAGAAGTGGCATATCAATCTTTGCTTCCAAGGTTCAAACCACTACAATCATCATAGCATACCTCGTCTGTGGTTCGACACTGCAAGTTTCCAAAATGAAACCAGAATATACAGAATCATTTTGTTCTGCTCTATGTTTCTAGATGTTACTTATTCACCCTTTCTTGAAACTTGAGGCATTTGGAAGCCCGGTAGGCGAATTTACTTTCCACATCATCCCTAAGAGCTTTTGTCTAAATTATCTGGCTATACAAAAGATCAGCTTGAAACTTATTGCTCACCTCTTATCTATTCAATGGTTTGATGGAACAGCAAGGAATATCGTTAAAGACAATGAGGCATCAACTCCTTTAATTATTCTCTCTTAAGAATCTGCCATTTCAGACCATCTATTTCAGATTTGGAATTGCGACATTTTAACCTCCTCTTGATTAAAGGTTTCTATCTCCATCTCCAAGAATGCTTACTTCTATGTGGTTTCTCACAAACAGCTTAACCTTTCTGCATCTCAGTTTCATCTGTTATAAAATAGAGGTAATTACAGTGGGCTCTATTTGCCCAGGATGTAACAGGCAGGCTCCATGCATGGACTCCCTATAAGGTCTTTACATAGAAGTTCTTTATAGAGTTCAAAATATGTCATAAGAACAAAGACAGAACTGAAAATAGAATAGGGACTAAAAGCAAAGTAGGACTCAAGAAAGTACAAAGTTGAATGTTGATGTTCTGGAGTCCTTTGGTATTAATTCTGCATTTTACACATTTAATTCACCTACCTTAAAAAAAAAAAAAAACTGCAGTCATGCACGATAGGCAAATAGAACTTTACAACTAGTATAAATTAAAACTCACAAAATGTTTCATCAAGCTTACAAGTTTTTAATAGTTATATTAACTTTATAAGTTATAAATATAATATATAATTATATATTATAATATATAATAGAAAGTTGAGAACTGATACTATTTTAGTTTTCAAATGTATTTTTCAAAGTTAAACAAAGGATGTGAGATACTGATATTAAAATAAAGATGTGAATTATCTAATTTCTCCATTAAGGATAAAAAACAGCCTGTACTTGCAAAAACTTTTGTATTAATTTTTCAGTAATTTTAATTTTGAATGGTGTCTATGCTTCATTTTGAATTATAGAATTTTTGTTTTGTCATTAAAAGTACTTTTATCCAATTTGCTCTATAAATCATTAGTGATTAAAGATTTGTCTATGTAAAAAGTATTTTGAAAATGTTTCTCAGACAGTATAGACAACAAATAGCCAATACATCCATAATCATGAACATGTCCTTGAAGCAAATTTTTCTTTTCCTGTATTAGAACTATGCAGAACTGTTACTAGTAGCATGCTATTGAAATGTGTTCCATATTCAGATATTAGTTCAATATTTTGATAAACACCAAGGAACATTTTTATATCTTCAGGGTTATTGACACCAGTATTCACTACTTACCCATCTTGGCAACCTTAGATTGTCACATCTATAGCTAACCATTGTTTGAATAGAAAGGCTTATCCATTAATTTAAAAATACATATACTTAAAAATTTCGCACATGATAATATCTCCTTCCTCTAGATAAAATAATAAGGCCAAATTAGAGCAGTATATGTTGATTCTATGTCAATAGATTAGGACTTTATTAATCTTCCAATAAGTGGCCAAATGAGTTTAATTTAAAATTTAATTTAAAAATATGTATATTTAAAAATATTTTCACATGATAATGTGTTCTTGCTCTAGATAAAATAAGAAGGCCAAGGTAAAGCAGTAGACGTTGATTCTATGTCAATAGATTAGGACTTTATTAATCTTCCAATAAGTGGCCAAATGAAAGTTCTCATTCATTTTATGTGAAAAAGGTTGTAGTGAAAAGAAGCTGTTCACTAAATTATTATTGACTTGCCTATTATTTTTAATAGGCTTAGAAAATCAAATCAGATTCTTATAGAATTTTGACAGGGAGAAAGTGTTTGCCAATAAATAAACCCTAGACTATGAAGTAATATTATTCTTTAGTTTGGTTGATAAGACAAAATTCTAATATCTTTACATTATAGAACCACATAAATTCTAAATGTCCAATATCCCAAGAACTACTATAGTTAGAAGGAAATGTAAAGATATTAGATATTGTACACATAAAAGTAAATCACATGATTAGTATTATCCAACTTTAGAAAGAGTAAAATTACTTACTTTGAAGCAAAGGTCTGTAACTTCTCTTAGAAACATTATTATAGTATTAAATACTTTTATAAATGTTTAAACTAAAGGAAGAGTGAAGGAGAAATCCATAATCTTTAATACAGCAGTCAATAAACTAACTTCTCCAGTGAGAAAGGTGGGCCTACATCTTGGAATTATTTCACCCTAAATGAAAAAAAATCATCAAAAACAAGGTTACGTCTATGTCTAATTATCAAAACAATTAACATAATTTAACTCATAAGCAGTATTCATTTCACACTTACAGTTATACTTAGTCACAATAATTGATAGGTGCTGGCTACCTTTCCTATATTAAAATAGTGCCCTGACTTGGTATCAATATAATAGATTATATGTGTTGTTTCATAGGTACCAATGATAGCTTTGGTCCGATTTGAAAACACCTAATTTCATTTATCCTTCAAAACAAGAGTTTAAGTGAATAATTAAAATGTAATATTAAGTCTCTGGAGAGAAACATAAGAGCCGGAATGGCAAAGAGGTTTTATTTCATACAAAGTACAAGCCACAGATAGTTGCTACTTTGAGTGCTGTTGGGAAAAAATGTAAGCACCAGTCCAACTCAGTAGGAAAAATATTTTAATGGAGTCTTACCTAACAGTAGGAAGCAGGGAATGAATGCAGTCTACACAGATGCTGATGACATTGGATTTAATTTATTTTTATTCAGCACCTAGTATGTGGAAGACTCCATGTACACGACTACAAGAGATACAAAGATAAGTTGGTTGCAACTCTTGACTTCAAGGAAGGCAGCAGAGTGAGGAGGATGAAAGAGGCAAAAGAAACCATATTGCACTGAATGATGAAAGTGACATATGAAGGGTACAGATAAAGTGTTAATTGGGAGTTTGGAGAAAAGAGATTATTTTAGTTCAAAGAAGTTTTTCTTAAAGATTCATGGTGGAGACGGTAAAAAATTTTACAAATACTGTTTGGAGGTTAAGAATGAGTCCTATATCGGCTGGATATTGTGACTCACACCTGTAATCCCAGCACTGTGGGAAGCTGAGGTGGGTGGATCATTTGAGGTCACAAGTTCAAGCCCAGCCGGGCCAACATGGTGAAAACCCATCTCTACTCAAAATACAAGAAATTAACTGGGCATGGTGGCACATGCATGTAATCTCAGGTACTGGGGAGGCTGAGGCAGGAGAATCACTTGAACCTGGGAGGCAGAAGTTACAGTGAGCTGAGATTGTGCCCCTGCACTCCACACTATAGCTTGGGCGACAGAGCAGGACTCCACCACCCCACAGCACACCAAAAAAAAAAAAAGAAAGAAAGAAAAAAGAATGAGTCCTGTACCTGCCTGAACTCTGAACTGAAGAGCCTGTAAGTTTACCCAATAAGTTCAAATGTTTCTTAAATCTAAGCTTAGCAAGTACATATAGTTCAGTGTAATTGAAATATGACCTAATTTCTTTTTATTTAATAACTATTCTCTGACATTCTAGATTTGATTTTTCGGTTTCTGTTTGTGATTCCCCAATAAGAATATGAAATGTTCTCTTTCCTTCCCCCTACAAATTGCTAAATTTGCTGCAGAAGACCAAGAGTTAAGGATTTAATTGATATTTTGAATCTGTCATGCAACCGCTCACTTGGACTCTCGGGCCTCTTGGTCCTATTTCAAGAGTGTCCTGGCCCACATAAGCCATAATATAGTTTGTAAATTGTCCAATTTAGCTGTTCAGCTGCTGTAGTCTGAAGTAAAAAATATGTAAGTGGGTCAGCTCTAAAATTAATTCAGCCTAACTTTGCCTGAAAACACTAAGAATATTACCATTATGAGGGCCAAAATATCGCCTCCAAGTGGACTGAAACAATCCCTGGAGAACAATTGCCCAGGACGACAGCTCCATGGCATGTTCACTCTATTCCCATGTCTGCAGCTCTTGATTACAATCTAGGATGCTTGGATCCTGCTTACCAGAAAAGAACGGTGTTAGCTTTAACTGATGTGCAAGTGAGAGTAGGCTGATAAAATGAAGCACAGCTAAATAATAATCAGAAGTAACATTTATTGAGCACCCATAATTTACCAGATGCTCATTTAATCTATTTACAATTCTACAGGAGAGAAATTATTATGCTGCTTTACAGATATAGAAACTGGGCCTGGATCACAGGTAGAGCTGGAACTTGAACCATACTTTCAAAATTCTGTGCTTTGAATTGCCACATCATACTACTTTTCTACGTATGTTACTTTCCTCTGTGTATATTCCTCATTGATTAAGCACCTACCACGTGTCAGTCACCAGACTAGAGAGTATGAATATAATGATGAGGTCTCTGTTTTCAGATAATTAGTAGAGGAATGAACAGTGTTATTGACTGAATTGTCCCCTACACCCCACCCAAATTTGTATGTTGAAGCCCCATCCCTTAATGAACTGTGTATTTGGAGATAGGGTCTTCAAGGAGATAATTAAGATTAAATGAGTTCATAAGAGTAGGACCCTAATCCAATAGGGCTGGTGCCCTTATAAAAAGCAGAAAGGATACCAGAAGTGCATGCACACAGAGAAAAGCCCATGTGAGGACACAATGAGAAACAGTCATGTACAAGCCAAGGAGAGAGGCCTCACCAAACACCAACCCTGCTGGAACCCTGACCTTGGACTTTCAGCCTCCATAACTGTACAATAATAAATTTCGGTAGTTTAACCCACTCAGACTGTGGAATTTTGTTATGGCAGCCCTAGCAGACTAATACAGAGATAAGTGCGTAAGAATATGAAAAGAACGAATAGATACATAAATTAAACATTTGAGGAGAATAAATTTCAACTTACTTCAATTAAAGTGTAAAACCGAGTTATAAAATGTAATTCTTAGAGAATATACAGTTTCTTTATTTTTGTCTATAGCTGATCTGCTCTCCTTCAACAGGCCCCATCTGTGGTTTCTTGGGAGAAGCATTAACTGATGGTCCAATCCAATTTAAAACTTAGTCCAAAATAACAAGTGAAAAAATATATTTTGGTAATATTCAGTAAGTCCAGGAAGCTGTTTTCAATCTCTCAGATTTCTCACCCTTTTGTACCACCTCCCAGGTTCCTCTCCAATACAGCAAGTGGGTGTGGGATAACGGTGACAGGGATAGGGGAGGCTCCTTTAGTGAAGAAGTCTGGATCCTCCCGTCTCCCGTTAATGTTTCCAATTGCCTGCTTTCTGGGTGCTCTGTGGTCCTTCAACACCAGAATCTGAGCAAGGAAATTGTGAACCATTCTTTCAGCCTCTACAATGTGCCAGTATTATTGCCCTAGCAGGTTCAGCTTCACATTCACTCATATCATTGCTATAAATGCTAAGCTGAGTACCAGCCTAGGTGGTCCAGCACAGAAACTCTAC
The DNA here is from genome assembly GCF_008728515.1 of Papio anubis. NCBI lineage: Eukaryota > Metazoa > Chordata > Mammalia > Primates > Cercopithecidae > Papio > Papio anubis. Next base: position 44,863,134 of record NC_044979.1, on the reverse strand, counting down.
TACACTGCCAAGTTTTGGCAAGCCGCCAGTCAGACTCTTAGCTACCCTGGGGCCTATAATACACAGGAAAGGGTAAGAGTGAGTTGGAAATATAAAATTTCAGGCTGTGCTTTTAAAACTTTAACAGTCAGCTGTTATGGCTGAGTCCAAGCCAGGATGGTACAAGGAAAAGATATGAGAGGGCCCGCAAACCCAGGGTCCCAAACGGGGATGAGGTTGGGGGACAGGGGCAAAATCTCATTCTGCTCCCACTGATACCTTTACTAACAGAAAGAATGAATCTTTTCATCACGTTCTCCCATCTCTGTTTTTCCTGCAACATTTCTACAGGACCAGAAAGGGACAGGCTTTTTCTCTATCCTCTTTCTATCTAGAACCCTTATGGAAAAGTCAATGGATGAGACTCCCAAGTCTATGCTAACAATAGATATAATGGAATTTGAACATTGAATTCCCAATCACTGAAAAAACCAAACAATTAACTTATTGAAAATTCTGTTCTTGAATACTTAATATTATTTCAGTCTTCTTCAGGAAGAAGTCTTAATTTACATCAAAGTAGAAAGATCTCTTCAACGGAATGTAGTCTAGAAAGGCAAAAGAAAAAGTCACATAAATTATGTTCAACATACAGATTCTATTGCACTTTCAGTTTGCTAGAAAGATAGACGTAAATGATTAATTCTGTCTTTAAAAATGCTTTCTGGAAGCATTTGAGGTTAACCTAGAAAGAAGAAATAAATATTTGTTAAAATATTTTAGGAGTGGCTCATTTGCAAAATGCACCACCAGTGGTTCCTTTCTGAACTGGATATGTTTTATATCATCGGATAATAAACAGCCACATCAACAGGTGTGTTGAGACACACCTGTTGTGTCTTGAGACTTATGGATCACACCCAATAAATACAAAATAGTTAAAACTGTTCCATTAGTTCACAAATACCATAAAGAACCTATTGCATCCTAGGAATTATGCCAAGTGTTATCAAAAAGAAAAAGGTACACTCCCTGCTATCAAGCAATACACAAGCCTATTATTGAAGATGTTTAGCTTTCAGTGGGGCAGACATATTTCAGAAGAAAGGTGGAGTTGTCATCACCAAGTAGTGTTAAAAATAATTTTCCAAATGATGAAAGTCAAACATTTCTTAGCAAAATCAGGACTAATCCTTGTATTAGTGTCCCATCTATCCAGCTGTACAGTCACAAAGGCAGCACAGATAGCAACTTGCTTGCATTCCATGAGAAGAAAGATGCCAAAAGGGGTGACCAAATATATCTATAGGAAAGTTAATTGAAATATTATACATAGAATAGGATATATGTTGGTACAAACTTGATTATTGTAAATATATTTAGAAAGATCAATGAGACTTAACTGCCTGTCCAATAGGTATGTTTAAGTTTATAAGAAAGAATTTACCTCTTCGTTATTCTTAAATTATATAGCACTTTAGGAAAAGTTCACAAAATATAATTCTGAAAATATATAAGCATAGAATGATTATCTATAGAGTAAGGAATCTTTTTTATTTCTTTAACCCAGAGGTCCCCAACTTTTTTGGCACCAGAGACCAGTTCCGTGGAAGACAATTTTTCCATAGATGGACGCAGGACAGGGTGGTAATAGTTTCGGGATGAAACTGTTCCACCTCAGATCATCAGGTGAAGGGGAAGCAAGGCATGTCTTACATGTGGCAAGAAAGAGAGAGCACAGGGGAAACTGCCACTTTTGAAACCATCAGGTCTCATGAGAACTTCCTCACTATCATGAGAACAGCATGGGGGAAACTACCCTTATATCCAATCACCTCCCACCAGGGTCCTCCCTCAATATTCAATATGTGGAAATTACAATTTGAGATGAGATTTGGGTGGGGACAAGAGCCAAACCATATCACAGAAGAACCACAACTGTATCATTCAGGGTTCTCTAGAGGGACAGGACTAGTAGGATAGATGTATGTATGCAGGGAAGTTTATTAAGGAGTGTTGACTCACATGATCACAAGGTGAAGTCCCACAATCGGCCTTCTGCAAACTCAGGAGCAAGGAAGCCAATCCGAGTCTCAAAATCTCAAAAACAGGTAAGCCAACAGTGCAGCCTTCAGTCGGTGGCTGAAGGTCTGGGAGCCCCTGGCAAACAACTGGTATAAGTCCAAGAGTCCAAAAACTGAAGAACTTGGAGTCTGATGTCCAAGGGCAGGTCTAATGTCCAATATCCTATCTATTTAGCTAGTAAGGAAGTGTTAGTAGCACTGGAGACAGTTCTTCCTCACCCCTGAGCCAAGTTGTTCCTCATGCCTGACCCAGTCAATCACCGAGACCTGTAGATGTTACTACCTGAAAAGTGTCTTGGTTGTATTCTCTCAGGTGGTGAAGGAATAATTTCAAACTGGGCTTTGTGAAAACTTATATAGTTGGAATAGTTGGAAAACTCATGAAATAGGAAAATAGAGTGTTGGTAATAGGGATAGTTTGCAGCATGCAAAGGCAGAATGGGGATGCTGCCCAGATAACCAAAATGGAAATATTGAGGAACAAGATCCTGGAAGTGGTTCACCAAGCAAATGCTCAGTCCCTCAGATTAGGTATAAGACCCGAATGAGTCAAGAATAGAACACAACAATGTTAAGACTCCGTGCTATAAACCTAGGATCTTATAACTGTCCTCTCACTAAAGACAAGATTAGTTAATGGATCAGAGGCAGTACTAAACAAACATCTATACATATGCATACATACATTCAAAAATAAGCAAACAAATCAGCCATATATAGCAATATAAAAATAGCAATAGCCATCAGTTTTTTGTCTTCTTTAGTGCACAATCTCTGAAATTCAACTTCTTAAGTTCTAATTTAAGCTCCACCATATAATGTATAATCTTGGACAAGTAAGCTACTCTGAGTCTCATCTGTAAAACAAAAATAACAACACCATCTATACCATAAGATTGTTGAAAGGCTTAAGTGAGATAACTCCAGGAGCTTTTGGAACAAAATTTGAGCACGTAATTATCACTCAATAAAGAAAATATTTTATTATTACCATTATTACTTGTTGAAACACAATGTAGTATAACATTTAACTAGAACTAATTTCTTTTAAAATACCAATCTGTATTTTTTTGCTCTCATCACTATATAGATGACAATGTAATCTGCACTTTAGGTCAAAAGAGCTCAACTATGCCTTACTTACCTTTGTTTCCTATTTGGATATCTCCACTTACATGACCTTTTTTACATTTTACAAATCTATGACTTAATACATCATCTTCTCTTAGTTACTTTATTCAGCAATATCCTCAACAAATAGTGGTGAGCCTTGAATGAAGAGACTCCAAAGGGATGTAAGACAGTGTTCCTCCCTTTAAGGTAAGTATAACTCTATTCTTCTCAACTAGGTTATAAACTCCTTAAGAATTTAGAACACTTTTTTTTTTACTATTGTAAGGCTGGATGTCTCATCAGATATGAAATTTATATGTTGAAATTGGGGAAGGAAAGATGGTTCTCTCATTTTCTCAACAAGAGTGTTGCCAGAAAAGTACTTTTGTATTCATGACCAAGTCTTCCTACCGAGAACCTCCCTTAAGAGATAAATTATCATGGAGTCCTTAAGGGTAGCCTCCCTCAGAAAAGCAGGCAAGAAGCCCATTATCTAGAGAAAAATCATTTGAGACTTTCTTCCTTTCTTTCTTTCTTTTTTTTTTTGTTTTTGTTTTTGTTTTTGTTTTTGTTTGAGACGGAGTCAGGCTCTGTCCCCCAGGCTGGAGTGCAGTGACACGATCTCGGCTCACTGCAACCTCTGCCTCCTGGATTCAAGTGATTATCCTGCCTCAGCCTCCCTAGAAGCTAGGACTACAGGCGCCTGCCACCAGGCCCGGCTAATTTTTTGTATTTTTAGTAGAGGCAGGGTTTCACCGTGTTAGCCAGGATAGTCTCAGTCTCCTGACCTTGTGATCTGCCTGGCTTGGCCTCCCAAAGTGCTTGGATTTATTCGAGAATTTTAAAAGGAAAAGTTACCTTCCTCTAAGAAGTTTGTACCCAGATAGGTATCAGTCTAGAACCATCCTTAACATTCCTCGGATCAAGTAGAATTTTGGAAATACTAACAAAGCTGAGATAAAGGGCTCCAGATCTCCTGGAAAGAAATGGTATTGTCTTGACTTTAAGAAGCTCAGCAGACATCTGGAGCAGCTGGTAGTGGTGCTGCAGTAGAGCTGTCCATTGCACAGTTTGAAGATGCCCACGCATCAGAACAGTACCAAGATACAGTAAGAGGCAATGGCCATGTCCTCATCAGGTGCCTCCACCCCACACACATCCCCAGCTGCTGTGTATATGGAGCACAATGGTAGTCAATAGGGAGGAGTGATGGGCTGTGAGAGAAGAAAAAGGTAGTTCCTGAATCCAGATGATAGAAGAAGACCTAATTCAAGGCAAGGGTGACAGGAATTATTACAGATTGGCAGTTATAGACTGCTTTTTCTCAAAAAGTAAAGGACCTGAAAATCAAAGATATTGGTGGTGAAACAGTGGAAGGGTCACAAAAGTTGACAAGGAAATCCATTTCCAGACATGGAGAAACCAAGAGTCAAATGATAAATAGATGGATATAGAGGTATGGGCCGAAGAGAGAGATGAGATTTTTAGGAGAGTGCCTATAGATAATAATACTTTTAGTAAAGCACCAGAGAGCTGGGTAGCAAAGTAAGTGGTGAAATAATGCAAGCACTGCTGTCTGTATGCTTATTCGAAGACGTGATTCAAGAAAAGACTGGCATTAGCAAAATTATTAAAGAAGTTATTTCAGTGTTTCATCACTCATTTTGAAACTTCTATTTCCTTACACCATCATGATATTATCAAATGCCTTTGACTGTTTCCTCTGCTTGAAAGATCTTCCCTCAGATGGTTCATTTCCTGGTTTTCTTTAGCCTTTCCCATGAGATAACTCTCCTTTCTGGGAAACACACACACACACACACTTTTTATCCCCTACTTTGCATTATTTTTCTCCTTAACACATGCCAATATTTAATATACTATATATATTTTGCTCATTTATCTTTGTATATTGTCTAGCTCTCCCATTAGAATTTAAGCTCTATGAGGACCGGGATTTTTGTCTGTCTTATTAACTACTCTATCCTCAGCACCAAGGATCAGTGCCTAATGCATTATATGGGTTCTATAAATATTTGTTGAATGGCTAATTCAATTACTAGATGTGCCATTTATAATTTCAAATGGCTGGACTCCTTCACCAGAGATATTCATGCTCCCAAGTCACCACTGGGGAATTCCATCCAAGTGGCTCTTGTCTTAAATGATTCCTGATTCACTTCCCTGCTACGCTGAAAACCACCTGTCCTATATTCCTTTCTCTTGAAATTTTTCTAGATGATTGGGAATTATTCTGAAAAATTATCTGTGTAAATATAGATGTCTAAATTTAATGTATAGCATAAAGCAGACATTATTTTCCATTGTGGGGGCCCTCAGTGACTAATCCGAAAGAATAAAAGATGTGACAATTTCAAGAAATATGACAGTCATGAGAAGGAAAATTTTAGGGCGAGAGAGTGCCAAACATACACTGTAGAAAGCTGACTTTGCCTTCTATGTCTAGGTTAAACCCTAGGTCTTAGAATGTAATCACCTTGGCATAAAGCTGATGTGTTGTAAAAACGAAGATCAGTACGTTCAATAGCCATTTACTAAAATGGGCAATTCATTTAGGAAATACTTTACAGCACAGCTATGGGCTTTTTAGCCAAGACATTTTTACTCAACTACAAACCAATTTCCTTTTGTTTAGTCCACATGGAAGAGAGAGTAGCTAGTTCTTGTTATCCATCTTTCTCACAGTAATATTGTGAAGGTTTAATAAAGGACAATACAAAACTTTTACAAGTATAAACTGCTAAAGAACTAATGATGGCTTTATTCTTAAGTGCTTCCATGTCACTTTGTTATTTCTTGCTTGTAATTCACTAATTAAATGCCAGTTTCAAATAGCTACATGGCTAAAAGTGTTATTTGACATAATCTAAAATAGAATCTAAGTACAACCAATTGTGCTTGGATACTGATCCTGATTGTCCTCCCATTCCTCACCTTCAGCACAGTCTCTCTAGTCTTCCTTTCATCTTCCCCTCCCCTCTATCACACATCTGTCAATTCTCATCTCATTCCTCACCATCCCAAAGAATAAGTGACTGCTCACCACTCTCCATCTGTACTTATTTAACATTACTGGTTTCATTCCCATTGTCCTACTGTTGTACCTTGTCACCTACAGATTTCACACTGGGTTGTTTTTTTTTTGGCTTTCATTTTATTTTAACACTGTGAATTTCATTATGGAAGATAAGTAGACTAGAACCAGGAACCAGTGTTAAATGAACTCACTGTGTATAAAGTGTATGGTGAAAAGATAGTAAGAGATGATAACAAGGGTAACTCACGGTCAAAATTTACTAGCGGTAGATTACATTCTCCCACACTAGTAGCTAATGTGTGATTTTGCCAATGGAAAGACATTAATTTGTGGAATAAGCTTTTTAGTAGAATGGGTAATTCATGACATTAACCTACTCTGATTATCCCCTCCTTTTATCTCAAACAACATTAAAAACATGATCCATGTTTTCTGAGAAAGATTCCAAAAATAAAAATTTATTATAAACAAATAACACTTATCTGTTACTTTCCACAACATTACTTTAAGGCAGATAACTAAGTTACAGAGAAGTCAGATGCCCTGCTTCAGTTTGCAAAGGTAAGTCAATAGCCTTCAGTACTCAAATTGCAGTATTTGGAATTCATACCCAATGATTCTTTTACTCTGTTATATGGATGTCTAAATCTGTACATTTTCTGACTTGTGTTCCAAGAAAAAAAAAATCGTATTGTGTATTAGAAAGTTCATATTAATTTCCTTCCTTTTGGATGAACACTTGCCTGATGCATTACTATAGTATAGAGTACAGTGCAGGTCACCTGCATTTCAGGTAAATTCCTTGCAATAAATACAGACTAACCAAGCTATTTCCTTTACACATAAAACAGCCACATTGATGGGATTATATTCAATTTTTGTACAAAATTTAAAAACTTTTTCTGGTGCAACTTTCATAGTTGCCACAGAGAATAAGCATCATTGCATGCTGTTCATATTAGACACAGAAATAGAAGCAGACATAACCTGAAGCTGAATTCTTTATACTCTCTGTGTCCTAAAAATCAAGTGTCAATTTATCTTTAGTTTTTCTCAATAATCCCCCTTAAGACTTCTCAAACACCTCAAGAAAACCAATCTAAATCCCCAAGTTTTAATTAAAACAATTCCTCAAAGAATTTTAAGAAATGTGATTTGTGAAAAATGAACTAATTGCTATGCCCCTCTTCCTATACTGTTTTCACAAGAGGCTGTATGCCATCTCCGTTTATTCTCTGAATTCTGCACAATATATGTTCTAGTAGCTATTCAAAGGGAATCGAATTTAATTTTCACTATTTGAGTATTCCAAAGCACTTGCTTTACATACAGAACAACCATATATATATGTGTGTGTGTGTGTGTGTGTGTGTGTGTGTGTGTGTGTGTGTGATCTCAGATCTTGGCTCACTGCAACCTCCACCTCCCAGGTTTAAGCGATTCTCCAGCCTCAACCTCCCAAGTAGCTGGGACTACAGGCACACACAACCGTGTCTGTCTAATTTTTGTATTTTTAGTGGAGACGGGGTTTCACCATATTGGCCAGGCTGGTCTTGAACTCCTGACCTCAAGTGATCCACCTATCTCGGCCTCCCAAAGTGCTAGGATTACAGGCGGGAGTCACCGTGCCTGGCCCACATATATTTTTAAGAAAAAGCTAGACTCTAAAAATTGTAGTAAATATGTTTGAAGATTCTTCTTCTTAAGACATCTTATCAATTTTGTTCACAGACGCCAGATTTTTTTTTTTTTTTTTTTTTTTCCTCATATAGGGGTATTTTAGGGGAGTTTCTGTATGCCTAGTGTTCACTATGCATTACTAATAGAATTGCTATTATTTGGGAAAATTACATCTTTCCCCTTGTCTCTCTAATCTTGGGGGCCCATGAAATCCTGAAGCCTACCTCTCACTAAGAAGCCTAAGGGGGTGGATACTTCCTTTCAATGTCCCCATATAACAAAAAGGAGGACACATGACCTAAATTTGGCCTGAAAACTGAGAAGTTTTAATCTTGGGCAAGTACAGAGAAAAACAAATAAATTGTTAGAATTTCATTTCTCCCAGAGTCAATCTGTCTTTTTTTTTTAATTGAAGTAAAATGTTTTAATGTCAACATAAAACTAACCGTTAACCATTTCAAAGTGAACAACTCATTGACATTTAGTGCACTCACAGTGTTGTGCCACTATCACCTCTGTCTAGCTCTAAGACATTTAATTATGTCAAAAGGAAACTTGGGCTGGGACTTGTGGCTCACGCCTGTAATCCCAGCACTCTGGGAGAGGAAGGTGGATCACTTGAGGTCAGGAGTTCAAGACCAGCCTGGTCAACATGGTGAAACCCCATTTCTACTGAAAGTACAAAAGTTAGCCAGGCGTGGTGGTACATACATGTAATCCCAGCTATTCAGGAGGCTGAGGCAAGAGAATTGCTTGAACCCGGGAGGCAGAGGTTGCAGTGAGCTGAAATTGTGTCATTACAAACCAGCCTGGGCAACAGAGTGAGATTTGTCTCACACACACACACACATAAAAATAATAAAAAAGGAAACTCGATACCCATTAAACAGTTACTCTCCGTTTTCCCCTCTCTCCAGCCTCTGGTACCACGAGTCTACTTTCTATTACTATGTATTTACATACAATGAATATTTCACATAAATGGAATCATGCAATATGTAGGGTTTTGTGTTTGGCTTCTTTCACTTAGCATAATGTTTTCAAGGTTCATTTCTGTTGTAGCATGTGCTTGTGCTGACCAGTCTGCTCTTCTCCCTAGAGTTTTTTCTTAGCTTCCTTCCTTTAATTCCTCTGCCAGTACCTCAGTTTGTGCACCTCACAAGCCCATCTGAAGTCATCTCACCCATTCTGTTATGGTCCTTGAAATACTTCCCCTTTCTTGTAGTTAGCCAGAGTCACTGTTTTCTATTTCTTACAACTGATAAAGATTTGAAACACTTCCTACTGATCACATTAACTATTAATTTCTAACTGGACACAAAAGTCCTTTTTTTTTCTCCATTTTCTACCCTCTTTTCTGCTGTCAAATAAAAATATAAGAATGGTAAGCATCTATTTACTGTCTTTTTCTTTCAGTACCACTGCTAGGTTATATTTGTTTTGTTCAAAGGAATTTCATGTATAAAGAGAAATAGATTTTAATATCATGGTGACCTATTTTTTTCAACACTTTTGATAACTTAGCAAAAAGTCGCTTCAGCAGATCTTAGCTCGAAGGAAGAATAAATTGATATCAGAGGCTGAGATTCAGAGGCTCCTCCTTTTTCGGAATGTCCGTTTCTCTAGCAGAGAATTTATGCTTCACTAGATGTATCCTGCCACTGGCGCCCCTTCAGCTGGGTCACTTTCTATAGTGCATGTAGCCAAACTTTGAACAGTATACACCCACTTCTATTAGGATTGTAAGAGGTTGGTGAATGATGCATGCTCTGGTATTTGTTTGCCTGCAAGTTTTTCTCTCAATAAAACCTCTTTTATATTTATACCGCGTGGGATTTGTGTCATGTGTGTCCATATACTTTTTGCATAACAAAGCCAATCTAATGAAGTCTATGAGACACAAATATAATCAAGACAGAAGTCCTTATTTATAAAGAGCTCAAGTCTAGTAGGGAACATACCACAGATACAAACTACTATGAGATGAATAATGAGGTTCAAACCATAATATCTGCAATCAGGAAGCATCTAGATATTGCTTAAACACTTCCTTTGAAGAAAGAATTTACTTTCTTGAAGCAGATACTAAAGTTGCTGAAATCCATTCTTCCATAACATATCCATCCTTGTTCTTTTTCTTCCCTTTGGAACTACAAAAAATCCATTGTTCTTCCAGCTAACAGCCTTTCAAATATCTGAAGATGATTATCCTATTGACAATCACTCCAAATAATCCTCAATAACTTTAGTCACTTTATAGTTACAATGTACATGGAAAGAGGAGGAAGAGATCACTTGGGGATTGAACTATGTTTATGGAATAAGCAGCGTTTGTCTACAAGTTGAAGTGCATTTCTTTAATTGAAGGCAAAAGAAGGGTTATTCCAGATGGAGCAAGCAGAGAAAGCAAAGTGTATTTGGCAACATTAATCTAGTTTTCTGATTATAAAGATTTAAATAGTTCAGCATAGGTAGCTGAGAAAGAACGGTGAGACTGTGTAGGTTAAAAACATAAACTAAAGTTTGGAGTGTAGATAATTAGAAACCTTAAAACACGTTTGAACAGAAAAATGGCTTGATAAAAGATATGCTTTAGGAACATAACTTTAGAAACATTACTTATAGAATGGAACCTAGAGAGAAAGGAGAATAATTAAGGGGTTATTATGGAAATCTAAATGGATGTCACAAATGTCTGAAATAGAAAAATGGTAGGAGGTATGATCAGAATAGGTCAAACGCAAGAGTTGTTGCAGAAATATAATCACCATTCTCTAGTACTATGATATCTATTTCTTTTCCTTAATATTAAGCAATCACTACATAAGATTTGCAGATAGTATACTTCTACAAAGACAGGATGGTGAAGTACAAAGCGGCTTCAAAGTCAGACAGACGGTAGTTACAATTTTGTACATACTGCTTCTTAACTGTGTGTCATTCACATTATTTTACCTAGGAATCTCATTTGCCTCATTTGTAATATGAGATTAAAAAACATAGCTGTGTCTGGTACAAGATATGAAATAAATCTTAGTTCCCGGCAGGATGTGGTGGCTCACGCCTGTAATCCCAGTGCTTTGGGAGGCTGAGGTGGGCGGAACACGAGGTCAGGAGATTGAGACCAGCCTGGCCAACATGGTAAAACCCCATCTGTACTAAACATACAAAAAAATAGCCGGGAGTGGTAGCAGGTGCCTGTAATCCCAGCTATTTGGGAGGCTGAGGCAGGAGAATCACTTGAACCCAGGAGGCGGAGGTCGCAGCAAGCTGAGACCTTGTCACTGCACTCCAATCTGGGCAACAGAGTGAGACTCCATCTCTAAATAAATAAATAAATAAATAAATCTTAGTTCCCTTCTTCTTTTTCTCATTTCACTTTTAAAGCTTTTTATTCAGCTGCTGTTAGGTACCAGGAAATATACTTGATGATGAAATCCCCAAAACTTTTAAGTCAAGTTGCCCAGAGTCTACTGTGAAAGATATGCAAGTATGGTAGAGTAGATTGATCCTAATTACTCTATAAGAGCATTCTATCTCCCATCCCATCCCATGCCATACAACTTGAAAGGATTCCCTGTGGGAATCTTTTCCACTCCATTGACTTTGGGCTTCACCATGTCACTTGTTTTGTCCAACAGAATATGAGCATAAGTGATGTATGCTACACCTGGGCAGAAATTTTAAGAGCTGTTACATGTTTTGCTATTTCTTTTTTCCCTCTACCAGGAAAAAGATATGTTTCAAATATGGGTTATTCCTGGAATGAGAAAAACCACAAACACGGAGCAGAGCCACAATCATCCTGCAGTTGCTATAGCCCAGATATAATGAATGAGAAATAAACCACTGAGATTTAGAGTTATTTTGTTGCTGTAGCATAACCTAGCAAAACCTAATATAAAATACATAAATCATTACAAAAAACATCAGGAGTTTGTGGTAATACAGAAGAGGAACAACCAACCTGTCTGGGAGTAAATGGGTAGTCAGGGAAAGCTTTTTGGGGGGAATTATGTCACAGCAAAGGGTGGACTAAAAGGTAGAAATGGGCTGGGCAAAGAGAAGGCTTTCATGGAAACTGTACATTCTACGTAAAACCACAGTGCTAACCAGCGACAGAAGAAAATATGTTTGGGAAAAGGAAAATAGTACGCTGTGATGGGAAATTGGGGTGCATGTGGAGGTAAATATGCACTCAAATCTGAATAAGACTGACCTTGACCAGTCTATTAGATCAAACCTGCCTCTTCAATCCCTGAACTCCTGACCAACTTTTTAATTCTATAGCATCTGTCATCTTGTAACATACTGGATAATTTACTTACATACTACATTTATCACTTATTATCTCTTCCACCACTGGAATATAATCTCCATGAAGGCAGGGATCTTTGCCTATACTGTTCACTGATATGTTCCAAGCACAGAGAAGTGTGCGAGACATTAGAGGAGGTGATCAATAGTATTTGCTGAAAGATTCCAAAGTCCTTCAAAGGTTTCAAAGATCATGCTTAGGAGTAGGTTTTATCATAATGAACACAAGGAGACAATGAAAATTTTAAGCAAAATGAATAAAGTGACTTGCATCTCAGAAATATCGTTATGAAAGTAATATAAACCACGAATCAGAAGGAGAGAAAGGTGGAGGAAGGTGGCAACTCTCCTACTGACTTTTATGTAAAATTTGTGATCTCCATTTTGTACAATATTGAATAAAAGAGTCTTTAAGAGCTTATTGAAAGTTTCCAAATACTCTGGGAGGAGCAGGAGTAGAAGTTGAGCCAGAAGTATTTTCACAGTATTGAGGTTCCAGTATAGGTTGGAGATGATAAATTTGTGGACTCATTAATCTAGAAGAGTCCTGTAATCTTTCTTAGCAGAAAATCATTTTCCTAAATGTAAGGGCTAAGAAGGTAGACTGTAAGACTTATAAACAATTAAGCAGTTTTAGGGCAGAAGAATAGTATGAGAAAGCCAGGAAAATGTAAGAATATGAAATAAAGAAACATAAAGTAGTGTGGGGATGGGAGTATCTGAGACATGTTGGGCAGTGTTCAAAATAGACGAGGTTAAGTGAAATGATGAAATTATTTCCTCAAGGTTATAAAATGAAACTAGCACCTCTCTCTCTCTGTCTCAGTCCCTCTTTTTATATCTCCCGCTCCCTTCCTTTTCCCTTCCTCCCTCCCTCTCTCTCTCTCCTTCCCATGCTCTCTCTCTCTCCCTCTCTCTCTCTCTCTCTCTCACACACACACACACACACACATAAACACACACACACACAGAGTGGATAATATTCCCTTTCTATTCATAGTATTTGTTATTGTATTTTCTCTTCTGGCCCTCACATTCCTTGTCCCGAAGTGTTACAAACTGCAAAACCAATTAGAGCTAAATGTTTATATTAGTTGGTTCTTGATTTATCCAAGAAACTCTTAATATGTAGTGCAATGCTGCAAGTAAATTTGTATTCATGCTTTAAGAACTAAAATAGTACTACCAGCAAGCAATGGGAATAACTGACTAATGACTCCTTTATATTTAACCAGCAGTTATTACTCGATTTAATAGACTATTTCATTTCTGAGACTTTTCGTAAATACATAAAACAAACATTTATTGTTTGTCTTGGTGTAGAATACATAACCAGAAACAATGATTTTCATTTGTTCTGCATATCAGTGAAGAAGTTAATCCTTTCGCAATGTTATCTAGCTGTAATCCTTTTTTCATTAATCATAAGATTTTAATGGAGTGTGCTGAAGTGTTTTTTCCAAGATTATAAAAACATGGAGGACTAACGTCATGAACTGTTTATCTTCATATTTACTGCATTGTAATTTTTTAGTTCCAATTTATTTTTTTTAATATCAGCAGTTCTACTTTAATTGTTTACTGCATTGACTTAATATGGTATAAAAAGAGAATGATATACTAAGTTGAGTTCCACAATATTTCTGATTCAATTGGTCAGCTTACTGAGACACCTGTTTTATACTGTCTGAAAACCCAGTATGAACCAATAATTGATGTCTATTATAATGACTGAAGATACACTTCTAACTAATTAAAAGGCGGTCAGCATTCGTCAGAAAGAAGAGTTTCAAACGGTTCCTGGAGTCTCATCATTTGTGTCACTTCTGAATTTTTTGTAAAGCAATATATTTTGAACAGTACAAATGAAGTCACTTCAGGAAAGCCATCTTTATCTTATATTGGCTTTAATTTCAAAGACCATTCTCATCTCACCTTCAAATAAGATGAATTTAGCTTCCATTTGAATACATTAAGGACAACTTTCATCTCTACTAGATCCAGAATCAAGGATGAACAAACAGTGCAAGACACAACATCTCCCTAAATGAATGCTTCATCAACAAAGAAAGAGGTGAAGATAGAAAGGGAAATTAATGGAATATGCACCCAGTCAACATTAATGAATTTTTCTTTCAAGCGATTATAGACAACAGAGAAAAGCTTTTGACTTACCTCTTCAAAAAATGTATTTGGTTACATGGGGAAATTTTACTCTGTTTGTATTCTAAGATTTATTTGACCAAATGTACTTCTATTTCCTGAACCCTGCATGGAAAATATTTTATTTTAATAGAGCATGGAATATAATATTTTTAAATACTTTATTTCAAATGTAATAACAAATACCTTTTATCTACGACAAACTTACCATCATTAACACTGGGCACTGAAGTCTAAGAAAAACCATTTAAGTGATTGCTGTGAAAGTTAGTCTACCTATACAACCTAATACCTGCCTCTTCTTTTCATAATTAGTAGAAAATCTAATAATTTCTGAACCCATTTAGATATATGTCAACAAAAATGCCATTTGTAATTTTAACGTTGTTAAAATTCTTCAATACAAATAACTATTTGAAAATTATCTTCTTTTAATATCCTGTGATACAAGGTACAAGTTTAAAACAGTTTCCTGAATCTTGCTTTGATTTATTTTAGCCATTATCATTTATTATCAGAAAATACGCTTAACTTTAAATTCCTCATGATGCAAAGTAAACTCATTTTTACAAGGTAAATCTGAAATGTAGTATATTATGTTTAATTTTTAATAAATTGTCTTTTAAAGAAAATACATTTTATATATTGATAGGAGACATAAATCATTCCTGTGCTCACTTTTGAAAACATATTAACAATTTAAAATTATTTAATGTACTCTATGAACTATATTCAACATATTTTAAAATTAAGACAAATATAATTTTTATATATATTATCCTGTTTCTGTTTTTTCTTATACTTCTTCTAGGAAAATAGATATGTGAAGATACGTATAGTATACATCTCTTTTGATTATTTGCTACAAATGAACTAAGTAAATAAAAATTTTACTGTAGAGTATAATATGTTTAAATAATCATAATAAAAATGATTTTCTTTTAACTATATGAAAATAAATAATATTTCTTTTAAGTATGTTTAATATTTCAGATAAAACAAAAAGAATACTTAAAGTAATTTTATTGATTCCAAATTTAGTTTTTAATTATTTTCAATATTTTCTATACTATTATTAAGAGAATTGACAAGTTTCAATTTAATGTAGGTGTTAGGAATATCAATACTAAATCATAAATATTAATATTTTCAAGCAAATAGATCCTTCTATGTGGAATATGTGCTGTTAATTATTTAAATGAATTGAAAATCATTTAATAAAATATGTAGTAAACAATGTAGCTCTGCTATTAGGTTAGTTAGGTCAAATTATAAAACCACTATTCATTATTTTCTTATATTAAGTTGATGATGTCAGTAAATATTTATCTCAAACCTGAGCCAACGGTACCCACAAACTGATTGATAGACTACAATCGACTTAAAAGTTTGTAAGGATATTCACTAATGCCTTTAACAGGAAATCAGTGTTATAAAAGCTAATAAAATAAATATTTAAAATTGCCTGGTGGCAATCATAACTTCTTTTTTTAAATGAGTGGGCAACTTTTCTGAGGCTGGTAAGAGGCTGATGAAACTGAGCAGATTCAAGGAAAGGGACACTTGGTTTTGCCAAACCTGCAGATTGGGCCAGACATCTCACAACCTTGCCCAGATGAAATGCCTGTGACTGAGGCAAAGAGCTACGGTTGGGGTCTTGTGTGTTCTAATGAACCAACACTGTAAACTGCATTTTCTATTTCTTCAATCATAGAACTAACGATGCTAAACATACATAATGAAAATCACACAATATACTTAAATTCAAGAAAAACTATACAGTATTTGCAACATATATGCCTTTAAAAAATAATAGAGGGGTGTCAGAGTGAGACCTCATATCTAAAAATCAGCAGTAGTGGCAACAGCATCATGATCATCATCATCATCATCGTTGGCAGTATTTTGTAGAACTGAATATCGAGAAAATAGAATTACAGCATTTCTTTATTTATTGATATTTGTTGCAAGTCATTTTAGTTCATTTTTATGTTTAGTTTTTAATCTAACACATTTAGCATCCCAAATATGGAAATGGCATTCATAATCTGTTAAAATAATGAACTACAGTGATCTACAATGAGAAATTCCTAGTTACATTTCAGTACATCAAAGAGTACACTATCTTAGAGTACCAAAACAAGTAGTAGGAGGGAGAAAGGAAATAGGAAAGCTAATATACATATGTGATTTCCCCATTTAAAGTTTGCAATGTAGTCAGGGAGATGGAATACATATACTTTTAAAGACCTAAAGGAAAAAACATGTACAAAGCAACATTATTCACTGTACAAATTAACACAGTATAAATTGAACACATGGATTGTGAGAGGAGGCCGAACAGATGAAAGAATCATCAGAGGAGCCAGTCGTGGTATGTTTTCTGTAAAGGCTACTGTGGCAATTAACAAGAAAACTGAATTTCTATGAAGTAAAAGGAATGCTTTCTAGGTAGAGTGTATGCTAAAGTGAAAAAACAGTAAGTATGGACCAAGTGAAAATTTTGGTGGAAGGAAAGAAATATTTTTGAAATGAATAAAAATCTGTGACTTACTGTTGTCAACTGAAAATAGGAAAACTGAAAAAGAAAACTGGTAAATCAGGATATATTCTGGATATTATACAAAAATGCATTATATGTAACATTATTTTATCATAAAAATTACAGGGCTATTTACTACCCATTTTATACATATTTTACAAAGACAAAAAAAGGGAAGAGTGAAATATCTTACACTTAAAATTATTTATTAATTTTCCTGTATAGATTTCAAGATCCTACAATGCGAAAGTAACGTGAAGCAAGATTAGTATCATAAAATAGTCAGGTATCACTTAGATTAAAGTAAGAAAAATGGTATTTGAGTTTATATCAGTTGTCAATATTTAGAAAGTTTTTGAATAAGAAAAAAATGAGTTTACTTTGCATCATGAGGAATTTAAAGTTAAGCGTATTTTCTGATAATAAATGATAATGGCTAAAATAAATCAAAGCAAGATTCAGGAAACTGTTTTAAACAAGTTAGAAAGGGTTTATGTGAAGGATAGTTTTGGAGTCAAAGCAACAGTTTTATAAAAACATAGAAACTGATTCTCAGACTTGCCTCTAACACTAAGTAGCTAACCCAGATCGTCATCTATTAAAGTGTATTAACCTTTTTTCAACCAGTTTCAGTTCCATTCTTTTGAGTCAATAAACTGAGAATAATGTAAGAGGATGGATATCGTCTTCTGGATTTGAACTTTATTAATCAATCAACTATAATGACACTTCTGAATATTAAGTGATGTCTCACGAAATAAGCATTTTTTTCTGAAATATCCTCTCTGACGTTATCTAAATTGCTGTTTTTACTTTAAAAAAAAAACTACGTGGGGATTAAAAGTATATTCAAATAAGCCAGAGAATAAATTTGACCTTTTCTTTGCTGCTCTTGAATGGAAAATTCTCTTTAATAAAACAGGTTTTTAAAATAAGTAAATAAAGGATTTTTGACTAGAATAGGAGCTACTTTCCATCATAAGAAATTATTTTTCTTCATAATATTCAGATAAAACTTTGGGATTATCAACCAGTGGCACTAATCCCATTGAGTAAAACCAGTGATAAATATTAATATCACACTCATTTGCTGCTATGCAGAAATACCACTAAAGAACAAACTTCCCCAAATAAATTCCACTCCTAAACTTCAATGTTGTTGCAATTCCTTATCTAGTTCTTTGCTTCTTTAAGTACATCTACTCATGAGACTCAGACTGACCTCAGAGGAACTTGATTAATCAACCTTCAAGTCTCAATTCAATGATTATCCAATATGTAAAGTAACTATCAAAGTTATCCTTGATGTTTCCATAATAAAGATTCACTGTGGGTCATATGTTTGAAGAATTAAATGCAGAATCTAAAAATTCTAAAGAAATAACCCAAAATTAAAACATTGGTAAGGTACAAATGACACAAGGGTAGTAATAATAAGTCTTATTATTTGCAGTCTTCAGACATTTGAAACAAGAAAATATGTGTTTTTAATTTGATTTAGTCCTAGTAAAATGATCAATAAAGAAAAGATACTCTATTATAGATTTCATGATATTACCAAAAAAAACTGGCAGTATAATATAAACCACATAATTATCCGTTAATTACAGATGTGCTTGAAGATTTTTCATAAACATTAGCCATTCATGGTTACAGAATTTCACTAAGTAAAGGAGAATGTAAAATCTTGTATGGTTCTTTCAGGTTTAATCCTGTATGATACTAAATAATACAAAAAATTTATGAAATATTCAGCGTGAATCAGCAAGATGGCAGAATAGGCGGTCTCCTGCTTGTATTCCCCATATCAACAATAATTTGGATTTCATCCACAAACAAAAGTGCCTTGTGGGAGCTTTGGGATCCAGGTAGGAGGTTGCAAAACCCTGATGGAGTCTAAAAGCAACAAGAGCCATCTTGAAACTACAGGCTCATGCCCAGTGTGTCAGGCTCACCAACTCTCGTCCTGAAAACAGCCCCATTCCTTTAGACTCACATACAGACCTGGTTGGCTTTAATCCTGCACCACCAGCACCACCTGCCAAGGGATCTGGGATGAGTAACATCCACCTGTGCCACATGTGCCTGTAGTTGGCTACAGTGGTTCGGATGCCCATTGACCTCAACCCTGTTTGTAGACTCTAAAGCAGTTCATCATCTGGCTCCAGTCCTCAACCATGGTCTGGGAGCAGTCCTGCCTGCCCAGTGAACCACCAAGAGACATGTGTTCATGCCTCTAGAGCCAGACCTGCCAGTGCCAATCTCCATCCCACAGCATATCCTGAAATGGCCCTGTGACTTGTCTCCAACCCCTCTAAGCTGTGGCCTTGGAGCAGTCCTGCCTACTCAGAAACTTGCCAGGAGACATGCCCATCCATGCCAACCTCAGTTCTACTGAGGAGCTTGAAGTGGCCCTGTTACCCAGCTCCAGCCCCCACCCCCACCTTCAGTAGCAGTCCAGGAGTCGTCCTGCCAACCCAGGAACCAAACAGAGTCATGCCCTACGTCAGGGGTTCCCAACTCCCAGGTCATGGACGCATACTGATCCATGGCCTTTTAGAAACCAGGTCACTCAGCAGGAAGTGAGTGGCAGACGAGAGATCATTACCACGTGAGTTCTGCCTTCTGTCAGATAAGTGGCAGCATTAGATTCTCATAGAAGTGTGAACCCTATTGTGAACTGCACATGTGAGGGATCTAGGTTGCAGGCTCCTTATGAAAATCTAATGCCAGATAATCTGAGGTAGAACAGTTTCATCCTGAAACCATCCCTCCCAGCCCAGGTTTGTGGAAAAATTGTCTTCCACAAAACTTGTCCCTAGTGCCAAAAAGGTTGGGGCAACTGCCTTACATGATCCCAGAGGCATCAGAGGCAGACTTGAAGACCTGTGTCATCTGTGGTCCCTGAAGCAGCCCTGTGACTTGGTTCCAGCCCTTCATAGTGGTGGTTTGGAGTCAGTCCTGCCTGCCCAGGGAACGACCCAGTGACCTAGGAGAAGCCCTCTAAATGAACTGTAGAAGCCACACCTGTTCAGGCAAATGGTAATAGGCCTATAACCTGCAGACCCAGCTGTGGGCCCTAAAGCAGACCCTTGTGTCTCAGAGCCATCCCTATAATCAATGTCCTGGAACCAGTCTAGACCACCCAGGTACCAGATAGGATCAATACCCATTGGAGCCCCTGGTAACAGTCCCACCAACTACAGACTCCACTGTGGACCCGCATGACCAGGCTCTAACCCCACATGACTCAGATCCAAGATAAACCACATCAGCTTGGGTACGCAAGAGGAGAAGGCCTTTACCTGTAAAAAGCAGTCTGTAAAGACTGCGAGAGGTGTTTGTTCCTTCAAATACACAGAAACTGCTATAGTCTGATTGTTTTTATTCCACTAAAATTCATATGTTGAAACCCAGCTCCCAAGGTGTTGGTATTAAGATGTTGTATCTTTGAGAAGTGATTAGATTATGAGTACAGAGCCCTCATGAATGGAATTAGTAACTAATTATCTTAAAGCTCCATGAGATGCAAGAGAACACAGATAGCCAACTAAACAAACTCAATAAAAAATGCATAAACAAAATTAGAAGTTTAATAAAGCAATAGAAACCACACACACACACACACACACACATGCACACACAAAACAGAAATCCTGAAGCCAAAGAAAACAGTGAGAGAACTGAAAAAATTCAATAGATCTTCAACAGCAAACTCAATCATGTGGAAGAAAGAATCAGTGAGCTCGAAGACAAGTCAATTTCAAATTAGCCATTTAGAGGAACCAAAAGAAAAAAAATTAAAAAGAGTAAGAAAAGTATATAGGACCTATGGGACACCATCAAGCAAATAAATGTAAAAATTATGAGAGTCTCAGAAGAAGAAAGCTTATTTAAATATACAATGGCTGCAAACTTCCTAATCTAAGGAGAAATGTGGATATTCAGATTTATAAAGTTCATACATCCCCAAGAAAGATCAATCCACAGAAACATTAATTCAAAACACATTTTAATCAAGTTGCTAAAAGTCAAAGACAAAGATAAAATCTTGAAAGCAGCATGTAAAAAGGAGAATTCTCATATACAAAGGAACTCTCATATGACTGAAAGTAGATTTCTCAGCAGAAACCTTGCAGACAAGAGCAGAATGAAATGGCATATTCAAAATACTGAAAGAAAAAAATTGCGAGGCAAGATAATATAGCCAGTAAAACTGTCCTTCAGCAATGAAGCACAGTTAGATAGACAGTCCCCAAAAAATGTTGAGGGAGTTCACCATCACTTGACCTACCTTACAAGAAAATTTAAAAAGAGTTCTTTCAGTTGAAACAAAAAGTGCTAGGAAACAGCATGAAAACATATGAAAATTAAAAACTCACTGAAAAAGAAAAATATATAGTCAAATTCAGACTATATTAATACTGTAATTATGGTACATAAAAACAGTTTTAACTATAGATTTGAAGTTAAAAACAAAAGTATTAAAATAATTATGTATAAAATAAGTTTTAATAGATACATAAGATAAACAGATGACAACTGTGACATCAATAGCACAAAATAAGGAGGAGAGGAAGTAGAAGTGTAGGGTTTCAGTATGCAATTAAAGTTATTATCAGCCTAAAATTGACTCTAAGACAAAGATGCCTCAGAAAACAGAACTACAGGCCAATATCCCTAATGAATATGAATGAAAAAATCCTCAAGAAAATGCTAGCAAACTGAATTCAATAGCACATTAAAAGGATCATTCATCATGACCAAGTGGGATTTGTCCCGGGGATGCAAAGATGGTTCAATATATGCAAATCAATCAATGAAATACATCATATCAACAGAATAAAGGACAAAACCATATGCTCATTTCAACTGATACTGAAAAAGAATTTGATAAAAGTATAACATCCCTTCATGATACCAACCCTCAAAAAACTGGGTATAAAAGGCACATACTTCAACACAATGAAAACCATGTACAGCAGACCCATGGCTAGTATCATATTGAATGGGGAAAAATTAAAAGCCTTTTATCTAAATCTGGAACAAGACATGGGTGCCAACTTTCACCGCTATTATTCAACATAGTACTGAGAGTCCTAGCAAGAGCAAACATACAAGATAAAGAAATAAAGGACATCCAAATTGGAAAGGAGAAGACAAATTATCCTTGTTTGCAGATGGTGTGATCTTATATTTGGAAAAACCTAAAGACACCACCAGAAAACTATTAAAACTGACAAATTCAGTAAAGTTGCAGGATACAAAAATTAACATGCAAAAATGAGTAGCATTTTATATGCCAACAGTGAGCAATCTGAAAGAGAAATCAAGAAAGTTATCCCATTTACAATAACTATAAATAAAATTAAATACACAGAAATAAACTTAACCAAAGAAGTTAAATAGTCTACAATGAAAACTGTATTTATCAATAAAATACTGATGCAAGAAGTTAAAGAGGATGAAAAAATGGAAATATATTCCATGTTCATGGATTGGAAGAATAAATATTGTCAAAATGTCCATACTACCCAAAGCAACCTACAGATTCAGTGCAATGCCTCCCAAAATACCAATGACATTCTTCACAGAAATAAGAAAAAACAATCCTAAAATTTATATGGAACCATAAAAGACCCAGAATAGCCAAAGCTATTCTAAGCAAAAATCACAAAACTGGAGAAACTGTATCACCTGACTTCAAATTATACTACACAGCTACAGTAACCGAAACAGCATTATACTAGCATTAAAACAGACACATAGACCAATTGAACATAATAGAGAACCAATAAATAAAATAATACATCTACAGTAAACTTATTTTTGACAAAAGTGCCAAAATCATACATGGGGAAAGAACAGTGTCTTCAATACATGATGCTGAGAAAATTGGACATCCATATGCAGAAGAATGAAACTGGAACCCTATCTCTCGCCATATACAAATACAAAATCAAAATGGATTGAAGATTTAAATGTAAGACCGCAAATTATAATTTCTTGAAACTACTACAAGAAAACACTGGGGAAACTCTCCAGGACATTGGACTGGGCAAATATTTCTTGATTAATATCCCCACAAGCACAGAGAACCAAGGCAAAATGGACAAATTGGATCATGTCAAGTTAAAAAGCTTATGCACAACAAAGGAAACAATCAACAAAGTGAACAGACAACCCACAGAATGGAAGAAAATATTTGCAAACTACCTGTCTGACAAAGGATTAATAACCAGAATTTATAAGAGCTCAAACAGCTCCACAGGAAAAAGCCTAGTAATCTTATTTTTAAAATGGGCAAAAAGTCTGCATAGACATGCATCAAAAGAAAATATATAAATGGCAAACGGATAGATACAAATGAGAAATATCATTTCTCAAAAGAAGATATACAACTGCCAAGCTACTTAACATCATTTGATTATCAGGGAAATGCAAAACAAAACTACAATGAGGCATCATCTCACTCCTTTGGGGTAAAAGCCATTTTGAAAAACAGCAAAGTGGCTTTTATACAAAAGACAGGCAATAACAAATGCTGGTGAGGATGTGCAGAAAAGGGAACCCTAGTACACTGTTGGTGGGAATGTAGATCAGCACAACCACTATAGAAAACAGTTTGAAGGTTTCTCAAAAAACTGAAAATAGAACTACCATATGATCCAGCAACCCTACTGCTAAGTGTACACCCAAAAGAAAGGAAATCAATAAATTGAAGAGATACTTGCACTTCCATGTTTGTTGCAGCACTGTTCACAACAACCAACATCTGGGAGCAACCATCTGTCCATTAACAGATGAATGGATAAAGAAAATGTGGTATATATTCACAATGAAGTACTATTCAGCAATAAGAATAAATGAGATCTTGTCATTTGCAACAACGTGGATGGAACTCAAGATCAGTATGTTAAGTGAAATAACCTATGTACCAAAGGACAAGCTTCACATATTTTCACTTATTTGTGGGATCTAAAAACTAGAACAATTAAACACAAGAAGATGGGGAGTAGAATGATGGTTACTAGAGGCTAGGAAGGGTGGGGATAAAAAGAGTGGGATGGTTAGTGAATACAAAAATACAGCTATGTAATATGAATAAGATCTAGTATTTGATAGCCCAACAGGGTGACTACAGTCAAGAACAATTTATTGTACATTTTTAAATAACTTAAAAATTATAACTGGATTATTTTTACCACAAAGGAAGAATAAATCCTTAAGATGATTGATACCCCGTGTTATCATGTTGTCATTACTGTGCATTGTATGCCTACATCAAAATATCTCAGGTATCCCATAAATATGTACACCTAATATGTACCCACAAAAGTTAAAAATAATAAGTCATAAATAATAGTATTTTAAAAAGAAATTTAAATCAGTTCTAAGAAAACTTGTAGCAATGAAGACCTACATTAAGAAAAAAGATAAATTTCAAATAACTTCCTTATGCTTTAAAGAAGTAGAAAAAGAAGAACAAACTAAGTCAATGTTAGCAGAAAGAAGGAAATAATAAAAAACAGAGAAGAAATAAGTGAAATAGAGAGTAGATGATTGATAAGAAAGACAAATGATTTAGCTAGATGGACTAAAAAAAGGAGATCAGAAAATAAAATTATATATGGAGGAAACATTACCAATGATACCACAAAATATGAAGAAATTATGATAGACTACTATACACAATTATATCCCAACAAATTGGTTGGCCTGGAAGAAATGGATAAATTCCTAGAAATATACAACTTACCAAGACTGAATCGTGAAGAAATAGAAAACCTGGACAGACCAATAATGGGTAAAAAGATTGAATCTAATCAAAACCCTTTCAACAAAGAAAAGTTCAGGACCAGATGGCTTCAGTGGTTAATTATGCCAAATATTTAAATAATTCAAGCCAAACCTGCTCAAACTTTTCCAAAAAATTAAAGAGGAGGAAAGACTTCCAAACTCATTTCACAAGGCCAGCGCTACCCTAATACCAAAGCCAAATAAAAACACCACAAGAAAAGAGAATTACAGGCCAATATCCTTGAAAAATATTGATGTAAAAGTCATAAACAAAATATTAGCAAGCCAAATTTAGCAGTACATTAAAAGGATGATACACTATGCTCATGTGGGATTTATTCACGGATTCAAGGATGATTGAATATATGCACATAAACATGATGCATCACATTAACAGAATTAAGGACAAAAATCATATGATCATCTCAATGGATTAAAAAATCATCTGACAAAACTCAACATACTTTAATAATAAAAATTCAGCAAATTAAGTATGAAAGAAATGTACATCAACATAATGACTCACAGCTAAAACATTCACAGTAGTAAAAAATAAAAGTGTTTTCTAAAGACCAGGAACAAAACAAGACTGCTCACTCTTACTATTTCTATTAACATAGTACTGGAAGTTCCAGCCAGAGCAATTAGGCAAGTGAAATAAACAAAGGACATTCAAATTGGAAAGAAATAAGTTTAATTGTCTCTGCAGATGACATCATCTTATATACAGAAAACTCTAAAAATTACACTGAAATAAACTGTTAGAAATAATGAACAAATTTAGTAAAGTTTCAGGATACAAAATCATCATACACAAATCAGTTTCATTTGTATACAATAACAGTGAAGTATCCAAAGGAATTAAGAAAACAGTATAATTTACAATAGTATCAAAAAGAAAAAATACTTATGAATAAATTTAACCAAGAAGCTGAAAGAGATGTACACTGAAAATTATAGAACATTGATGAAGGAAATTGAAGAAGACACAAATAAGTGGAAAGATATCTCATGTTCATGGGTTGGAAAAATTAATATTATTAAAATATTCACATTACTCAAAGTAATCTACAGATTTAATGTAATTCTATCAAAATTCCAATGACATTTTTCACAAAAATAGAAAAAATCTCCTAAAATTTGTATGAAGCCACAATAGACTCTGAATAGACAAAGCAACCTTGAGAAAGAATGAAGTTGGAGGCATTACCCTTCCTTTTTGAGATGGTGTATTGCCCTGCTGCCCAGGCTGGAATGCAGTGGCATGATCACAGCTCACTTCAGCCTCAACCTTGTGGGCTCAAGCAATTCTCTTGCCTCAGCCTCCTGGCTAGCTGGGACTACAGGCATGTGCCACCACACCAAACTAATTTTTAAAATATATATTTTGTAGAGACAGGGTCTCGCTATGCTGCCTAGGCTGGTCTCAAATTCCTGGCCTCAAGCAATCCTTCCACCTCAGTCCCCCAAAGTGCTGAGATTATAGGCATGAGTCACCACGTCTGACCTCACCCTTCTTGATTTCAACTACATTGTAAAGCCATAGTAATAAACAGAGAATGGTATTGGCATAAAAACAGACACATATACGTTGGTACAGCATGGGAAATTAAACAACAAGAACAACAAAAAAAAACAGACATATAAACCAATGGAATAGAATAGAGGGTCCAGAAATAAACGCAAGCATATATGGTCAAATAAGTTCCAACAAGAGTGCCAAGAATACATATGGGAAAAGAATAGTCTCTTCAATCAATGGTTTGGGAAAACTGGATATTCAAATGCAAAAGAACAAAATTGGACCCTTTTCTTATATCATATGCAAAGATTAATTTTAAGTGGATTAAAAATAACTTCATGTAAGTCCTGAAATCAGAAAACTCCTAGAAGAAACAATAGGGAAAATGCTATTTGACATTGATCTTGGCAATGATCTTTTGGATATGAACCCAAAAGCATGGCAAAAAAGCCAAAATAAACAAGTAGTGCTACATCAAACTAAAAAGCTTCTGCATAACAAAGGACACAGTGGATGAAATGAAAAGGCAACCTATAGAATAGATGAAAATATTTTCAAACTATATAACTGATTAGGGGTTAATATCCAAATTATACAAAGGACTCTTACAACTCAGTAACACACACACACACACACACACACACACACACCATAAATGATTCAATTTAAAAATGAACAGAAGACTTAAATAAACATTTTTCCCAAAGAAGACATACAAATGGCTAATGGGTATATGAAAAGGTGCAACTATCATTAATCATCAAGGAATGCAAATCAAAATCACAATGGAATGTCACCTCACACCTATTAGGATGGCTATCAAAAAAAAAAAAAAAAAAAGAGGTAATTAATGTTTACAAGGATATGGAGAAAAGGGAACCCTTGTACCTTGCCTGTAGGAAGGTAAATTGGAACAGCCATTATGGAAACCAGTATGGAGTTTCCTCAAAAAATTAAAATAGGATTCCACTGTACACTTCTGGATATCAAAAGGAAGCAAAGCCAGTAAATCAAAGTGATATCTGCACCCCCATGTTCATTGTAGCATTATCTACAATACCCAAGATGTGAAAACACTTAGTGTCCATCAACAGATAAATGAATAAAGAAAATGTGGGGTGTGTGTGTGTGTGTGTGTGTGTGTGTGTGTGTGGAGAGAGAGAGAGAGAGAGAGAGAGAGAAGGAGGAGAGGAGAGAAAGAGAGAGAAATAGAATATTATCTGGCCATGACAAAAAGGAACCCTGCTATTTGTGACATGGATGAAGCTGAAGGACATTATGCTAAACAAAATAAGACAAACACAGACAGACAAATACTGTATGATCTCACTTATATGTGAAGTTTTAAAAAGCTGAAATCATAAAGAGTAGAATAGAGGCTGCCAGCAGCTAGAGAGATGGAGTGGTATGTTGGTTAAGGAGTACAAACTTTCTGTTATAAGATGAATAAGTTCTAGGGATCTAATGTACTGTGGTGACTATAGTTAATAGCACTGTATTGTATACTTAAAATTTGCTAAGAGAGTAGATCAAAAGTGTTTTCATCACAAAAAAGGTAACTATGTGAAGTGATGACTATTGTGGTAATCATTTTATAATATGTGGGCAGTGTAGGTATGCATATATCAAATTGTCACATTGTACCCCTTAAATGTATATAATTTTGTCAATTAAAACTCAATAAACCTGAAAAAGAAAGACAGACAAAAACTAAATAAATAAATTCAGCAATTTTTTCGGCACCTAATGACAAATTGTTTGCTGCCTTCATTGATTTATTTTATGGAAACACCACAAAAGGTGAAAATTATTAAGGTAATTATTAATCCTGTGGTCAGTAACTGAGAGCACTTTTCTTATGCTGCAATTAAATCCCTTATTCCCATTAATCATAGTGAAAAACATGGAATCGTAAGGTTAAGTATTCTAAGAATACAAGTTAAAAAGTAAAGTAATAGACAAAACAATTTGGTGTTTTTATAAAAGAAATGTTGAGAAATATATAGTAAAAATGTTGCATAAGTTATCCTGGTTTAGGTTAAAAAGCAATAAAACAAAGCACAATGCCTGTCAAGAATCATGTTCAGATAGGACAGGATTTATGACAAATACTACCTGCCTGGTTTGCAATACCTTAAATTTACCCAAATTCACAGGAAAAATCTTCTATAGAAAATCTTGTGTTAGTCACGGTGCAGCCTCATATACCCAAATTTAGTTAGAAATGTCAGAAATGCTATGGCTGGTAATTACAGAGTGAATCTAAATCAAATAATAGTTTTTTAATCATTATAATGATCATAGTAATTTGAAAGGTGAACATAGCAAGAATGATGTTAACATAAAATTGTTGATATCAAAAACTGAAATTAATACTGGATCATTTCCATCATTAATCAGGAAATAAATCTATCTTGCAAGAGGATTTTCTGAGAGCAGCTAATAACTGCTATCACACTTTCCTGAATCCATAAACCAAATATAGATAGAAGAGTGACTGATATTAGGAGTCTGAAAGTGACAGCTCCCTCATGAATATAACTAAACCACGTGACCTCTATGGTATTAAGACTTGAAGGAAAATTATCTTATCATGAAATAATTCAGCAGTCAGCTTGATGAGTATGCTTCAGAGCAAAAGCCACAGATATCTGTGTCAAGCTGATTTTCTGCCATTATTTGCATGTTTAGAGGGTTACTTGAAAATAGAAAAAGTATGAATTAATAATAACTTTTGTATAAGTATATACAATCACAGCAAATACAATAAAAATTGTTTAATAAGTGGGAATGGGACTAAAATATGGCCTCTAAATCTTGAGTCACAATTGTTATTTGCATGCCCCAAATAACCATTTAGGTTGTATCATTATCTATCAAATACTTTCCAATGACAGTTACATCTCTTATTCTTAGAAGACAGACACATAGGATACCATCCCAAAAGGGTGCATTTTTTGGACATCCCAAATCACTAAACCAAAATTATTCGATTTACCATGAATTTTAATCAATATGTTATTATTCCAAAAATAGATTTAAACGTGTTCTTCATCTCATGCAGTGTCCATGATGGCTATTGCAAAACAAAAGGCAGCATCATCCATGGCTTTTATTCTAGAACTCTGGAACTGCTATCAGGGTTGAATGAGAGACAGTTTAGCCAAAAATACTGAAATTTCAAATATTTATACCCATTGATCCAACAGGTCTACTTCTAGTTATTTATTTAACAAATAGATGTACTTACATTAGTGTTTAAATACACCCACATACACACACATACACACACACATAAACATATATACATATATACACACAACATCTTTAATATATGTATGTAGAAGATGTTAATTATAGCAATATTATAATAATAACAAAATGGAAACAACCAAAATGTTTACAGACTAATGCTTCTATATTAATACAATGGAATACCATGTAACCAAGTAAAATGAATTGGGTAATAGTCCATAATATTCAGTTACACAAAATGCATAAATATGCAGAATGTGTGACATGATTCTAGCTGCATTTTGTATAAATATAAACCTTCATATATGAAAATTAGGAAAATTCATATTTTAAAAGCAAATTACATTAGAATAGATGACAATCAGTGATCAATTTTGTAATGATTAGATAATGATTGATTTAATAATTGGACTAAATAGGTAATGATTAATTAGATTGATAGATAAGGATTAGATTCATTTTTACTTGATTAGAGACTTTGGGGTCTGTTTTTGTTGTTGTTCTGTTTTGTTTTTACTACAGAAAACTATACCTCAATGTGCACAAACCATGCTGTTTTGTCCAACCACCATTTCTGAGGAATTTATTTATAGCACATATCTCCGGTGTCTGCTAAGATGTAAGTTTCAGGAGGACAGGAATGCTTGTCTGTTTTGTTCAATGATGTACCTCAATCACCTAGAAAATAACTTGCCACATGTATTATAAATAAAAAATATATAGATGAGTGAATGAATGAATGAATTTATGGTTTTTTTAAAATGAGCCTTGACATTTGCCCTGTACTTGTATAGACATATAGCCATATGGGCCTCATACTTTTCTCTTGCTTCCAAAGGAAAAAAAATTCTATTTGATATATGAGGTTAAGATTTAACCAGCAGAAATAATCTCTGTTCCAGAATTTCCATTCACACATCACGAGCTATTTCTCTTATTTTGTCAGTGTGTGTGTAACTATTGGTGCTTCTCTAGGTATCACAGAAACCTAGAAACTACTTTACATGTGCCTGACTCACGTTCTCAACCCTGAACTAACTCTGTTTCTCTCTCTCTCTATCCTCCTCTACATTCAATTACAACAGAAACATAGAAATTACAAAATGTTTAATGTAATTCACATATGAACCAGCAATTCCACTCCCAGGTATATACTGAAGAGTAATGAAAATATATGTCAAACATAATCATCAAATTTTCCAAAGTTGAAATGAAAGAAAGAATGTTAAAGGCAGCTAGAGAGAAAGGTCAGGTCACCTACAAAAGGAACCTCATGAGGTTAACAGTGGACCTCTCAGCTGAAATCCTATGAGCCAGAAGAGATTGTGGGCCTATATTTAACATTTTGTAAAGAAAAAGAATCTTTAACCAATAATTTCATAACCAGCCAAACTAAGCTTCTTAAGTGAAGGAGAAATAACATCCTTTTCAGATAAGCAAATGTTGAGGAAGTTTGTTACCACAAGATTTGCCTTAAAAGAGATCTTGAAAGGAGTGCTAAGTATAGAAAGGAAATACTACTACCAGCTAATACAAAAACACACTGAAATACACAGACCAGTGACACTGTAAAGTAACCACACAAACAAGCCACCATAATAACCAGCTAACAACACAATGACAGAATCAAATCCACACGTATCAAAACTAACCTTGAATGTAAATGTACTAAATGACTCTACTTAAAAGGCACAGAGTGGTAAGCTGGGTGAAAAAGCAAGATCCAATGGTATGCTGTCTTCAAGGGACCCATCTCACATGTAATGACACACATAGGCTCAAAATAAAGGGATAGAGGAAAATCTACCAAACAAACGGAAAACAGAAAAAAAGGAAAAAACAGGAGTTACAATCATAAATTCAAATAAAACAGACTTTAAACGAACAAAGTTCAAAAAAGACAAGGGGATTACATAATGGTAAAAGGTTCAATTCGGTAAGAACACCTAACTATCCTAAATATAAATGCACCCAACACAGGAACACCCAGATTCATAAAGCAGGTTTGTAGATACCTACAAAGAGTCATAGACTCCCAAATAATAATAATGGGAGAATTTGACCTTCCATTGACAGTATTAGACAGATTATCAAGGCAGAAAATTAACAAAGATCTTCAGGACCTGAATTCAACATTGGATCAAATGGACCTGATAGATCTCTACAGAACTCTCCATTCAACAATGACAGAATATACATTCTCATCACCAAATGACACATACTCAAAAATTGACCACATAATTAACATAAAACAGTCCTCAGCAAATACAAAATAATTGAAATCATACTAGACACTCCTGGACCACAACACAATAAAAATAGAGGCCAAGACTAAGAAAATCACTCAAAACCAGGCAATTACTGAAAATAAAACAACATGCTCCCACATGCCTTTTGGATAAATAGTGAAATTAAGGCAGGAATCAAGGAGTTATTTGAAGCTAATGAAAGCAAACAGACAACATGCCAGAATCTCTGGATACAGCCAAGTGTTAAGAGGGAAATTCATAGCATTATATGCCCTCATTAAAAGAGTAGAAATAACTCAAATTAAGAACTTAACATTGCAACTGAAAGAACTAGAGAACCAAAGGCACAAAAATCTAATAGCTAATATAAGACAAGAAATAAACAAAATCAGAGATGAAGGAAACTGAAACACAAAAAAAAAACATTCAAAAGATAATGAATCCAGGAATTGGTTTTTTGAAAACATTAATAAGATAGGCCACTAGCTAGGCTAATAAAGAACAAAAGAGAGAAGATTCAAATAAACACAATTAGAAATGACAAAGGGAATGTTACCAGTGACCCCATAGAAATAAAAATAACTATCAGAAACTGCTATAAGCATCTCTAGGCACACAAACTAGAAAGCCTAGAAGAGATGGAAACATTCCTGGACACATATACTCTCCCAAGACTGAGCCAGGAAGAAATTGATTCCCCAAAAAGACCAATAACGAGCTCCAAAACTGAATCAGTAATAAGTAGCCTACTAATTAAAAAAAAAAAAAAATCTCAGGATCAGATGGATTCACAGCTGAATTCTACCAGATGTACAGAGTTGGTACCATTCCTACTGAAATTATGCCAAAAAATTGAGGAGGAGGGACTCCTCCCCAACTCATTCCATGAGGCCAGAATATTCTTGATACCAAACCTGGCAGTTCAATAACAAAAAAAGAAAACTTCAGACCAATATACTTGATTAACTTTGATGCAAAAATCATCAACAAAATACTTGCAAACCAAATCCAGCAGCACATCAAAACGTTAATCCACCACAGTTAAGTTGATGTCATCCTCAGGATGCAAGCTTGGTTGAATATATGCAAATTAATAAATGTGATTTATCACATAAATAGAACTAAAGACAAAAGTCACATGGTTATCTCGATAGGTGCAGAAAATACTGTTGATAAAATTCAACACCCCTTCAGGTTAAAAACTGCCAATAAACTAGGTATTGAAAGAACATGTCTCCAAATAGTGAGAACCATCTATGACAAACTGATAGCCAACATCACACTGAACAGGCAAAAGCTGGAAGCATTACGCTTGAAAACAGACACAACGAAAGGATGACCTCTCTCACCACCTGTATTCAACATAGTATTGGAAGTCCTAGCCAGAGCAGTCAGGAAAGAGAAAGAAATGATGGGCATCAAATTAGGAAAATAGGAAGTGAAACTATCCCTGTTTGCAGACAACGTGATTCCATATCTAGAATCCCCATAGTCTTGAAAGCTCATTCAGCTGATAAACAACTTCAGCAAAGTTTCAGGAAACAAAATTAATGTGCCAAAATCACTAGCATTCCTATACATCAACAACAGTCAAGCTGAGACCCATATCAGGAAGGCAAGCCCGTTCACAGTTGCTGCAAAACGAATCAAATACCTAGGAATACAACTAACCAGGAAGGTGAACGATCTATACAATGAAGATTACAAAAAAGTACTCAAAGAAATCAGAGAAGACACACACACAAAAAATGTAAAAACATCCCTGCTCATGTATAGGAAGAAACAATATCACTAAAATAACCATACTCCCCAAAGCAATTTACAGAGTCAATGCTATTCTCATCAAACTACCAATGACATTCTTCACAGAATTAGGAAAAACTATTTTTAAATTCATATGGAACAAAAACAGAGCCCAAATGAACAGGGCAATCCTAAGGAAAAAGAACATTTCCTGACTTCAAACTTTGCTAAAGGGGTATAGTAACCTAAAAAAACATAATATTGGTACCAAAAAAGGCACACAGACCAATGGAACAGA
Source organism: Papio anubis (assembly GCF_008728515.1). NCBI lineage: Eukaryota > Metazoa > Chordata > Mammalia > Primates > Cercopithecidae > Papio > Papio anubis. Next base: position 44,829,331 of record NC_044979.1, on the reverse strand, counting down.
ATAGACAGCCCAGAAATAAGGCCACACACCTACAACCATCTGATCTTTGACAACGCTGACAAAAAACAAACAACAGGGGAAAAAAAACACCATTCAATAAACGGTGCTGGGATAACTAGCTAGCCTTATGCAGAAGATTGAAACTGGATCCCTTGGGTTGATATATAAAAATCAACCCAAGTTGAATTATAGACTTAAATATAAAACCCAAAACTGCCAGGCATGGTGGTTCATGCCTGTCATCCCAACACTTTGAGAGGTCAAGGTGGGCAGATCACTTGAGGTCAGGCGTTTGAGACCATACTGGCCAACATGGTGCGACCCATCTCCACTAAAAAACTCAAAAATTAGCTGGGCATAGTGGCATGTGCCTGTAGTCCCAGCTACTCAGAAGGGTGAGGCAGGAGAATTGCTTGAACCCGGGAAGCGGAGGTTGCAGTGAGCCGAGATCATGCCACTGCACTCTGTCCTGGGCGACAGAGTGAGACTCCATCTCAAAAACAAAAAACAAAAAACACAAAACTAAAAATCCTGGAAGACAACCTAGGGAATACCAACCTCATCATAGGAACAGGCAAATATTTTATCACAAAGACACCAAAACAATTGTAGCAAAAGCAAAAATTGGCAAATGGGACCTAATTAAACTTAAGAGCTTCTGTACAACAAAATAAACTATCAACAGAGTAAACAGACAATCTACAAAATGGGAGAAAATTTTTGCAAATATGCATCTGACAAAGGTCTTATATCAAGCATCTATGAAGAACTTAAAGAAATTTACAAGAGAAAAAAAACAACCCATAAAAAAAGTGGGCAAAGGACATGAACAAACAATTTTCAAAAGAAGACATACATGCAGGGAACAAGTGTATGAAAAAAAAACTAAATATCACTGATCATTAGAGAAATGCAAATCAAATCCACAATGAGAAAACATCTCACACCAGTCAGAGTTGCTATCATTAAAAAGTCAAAACATAATAGATGGTGGCAAAGTGGCAGAGAATATGTTTACACAGTATAAATTGTTCTTCCATTGTGGAAAGTGGTATGGTGATCCCTCAAAAAGCTATAAGCAGAACTACCATACGACCCAGCAATCCCCTTACAGGGTATATACCCAGGGGAATACAAATCATTCTATTATAAAGACATATGTATGCATATGCTCATTGCAGCACTATTTATAATAGCAAATACATGGAATCAACCTAAATGCCCATCAATGACAGATTGGATAAAGAAAATGTGATTTAAAAAAAAAAAAAACACCATGGAATACTATGAAGCCATAAAAAAGAGTGAGATCATGTCTCTTGTGGGAGCATGGATGGAGCTGGAGGCTATTATCCTTAGCAAACTAACACAGGAATAGAAAACCAAAGGCCACATGTTCTTACCTACCAGTGGGAGCTAAATGATGAGAAATCATGAACACAAAGAAGGGAACAACGGGCACTGGGGTCTATTTGAGGATTGAGGGTAGGAGGAGGTAGGGGAGCAGAAAAGATAACTATTGAGTACTGGGTTTAATACCTGGGTTATGAAATAATCTGTACAACAAACCCCAGTGATACAAGTTAACCTATGTAATAAACCTCCACATGTACTCCTGAACCTAAAATAAAAGTTTAGGAAAAAAATAAAATATACGTCCACACAAAAGTTTGTACATGAATGTTTGTAGTTACATTATTCATAATAGCTGACAAATGGAAAGGACCAAAACATCCCTCAAGCATGAATAGATGAATAAAATGTGTTATAAACAATGGGATATTTGGCAATAGGAAGAATGAAGTTCTGAAACATCCTTCAATGTGGACGAACCTTGATAACATTTATTCTACATGAAAGGTGCCAGTCACAAAAGACCATATTGTATGATTCCATTTATATGGAATTTCCGTAAGTAAATCTATAAAGACATAAATTAGATCAGTAGTTGCCTCTGGCAGGCAGTAAGAATTGAGGTAAGAGAAGTGACTAATTGGCATGAGCTTTATGGGGGTTGGGAGAAGCTGACAAACTTGTTCCAACATTGATGGTAGTAATGGTTGCATGACTTTGTGAATATACCAACCAACCTGTGTTCATCTGTTGATGGCCACCAGTTACTTCCAAATCTTAGCTGTTGTAAGCAGTGCTACAACAAACATGGGAATGCAGCTATCTCTTTGATATACTGGTTTCCTTTCTTCTGGGTATATACCCAGTAGTAGGATTGCTGCATCATATGATAGCTCTATTTTTAGTTTTTTATAAGTAAAAGTTTTAATAACTTTTAATAATCTAAAAATTGTAAAGAATTCACATACTCTTGAATATACCAAGGTACAAAATTCTCCTTAAAAGGCTAGAAATAAAAATAAATACTTTTTAACCAAATCATCTCAATTCAGAATGGTTATTTTCAAACATTTTCATTTGGTTGTTTTTATTAGCCAGTTGAATGTTGCATTTTGCTAATTTGTTTTTTCTCTCTTGTCTCTCTGAAAACAGGATGCAGTAATGATACCTTAGAATTTGTGCCTCTATATGAGATACTGCTTTTAAGTGTCTCCAAGAGGGCCTCATGTCAAGAAATCTAATGCATGGTATGGCAACTAGCGTGCTTTACTAAAATTTGAAGGCTGCTTAAGCTAGAGACAGAAGAGACAATGAATCTGCTGAGTAAAAGACAGCGTAAAAGCCAAGGTATTTCTCATCTCAATGTTTCAAAACAATGATTGGGCTTCTCAGCTTTTTTCAGTGCCCATCTCAACTTACAAATCAATTTATTTTCCAGAATGACTCTCTTTGCCATACATCAAAGTCTTCTTGACCCATATACTCCCAAATCCCAAATTATTCCAAATACTACTTCCAATAATAACCCTTTGTCCCATAAATTGCCATTTTAAAATGGCAATCATTTTGACACAATCATAGCCAACATTGTATCACTATGCCATCAAATGATTTAAAAAATGACTTCTGCTGGTCAGAGAAATTAACAAAATGGAGATAGTATTTTGTGAATTTTTGTGGGAAAAAGAGAGCATAGACTTTAGTTATGCTGTTGTTTTTCTCTTGGCAGAAAAATGTGGCAAGTATGAATGCCCATTGAACAAGGATATAATTTATTCTACAGCCTTATCACAACATAAAGTTATGTGGGAACTTCCTGGCTTCCCATCAATTATAAAATACCAGAGTACTAGTCAGTTGACTACATGGAGCAATTATTGGCCTAATAAATCCAACAAAATTTGCTCTTACATACCAAGAAGACATATCTCCAACAATATAGGTGAGTATATATATCTCACCCAAACAGAGATATCTGAGGCCATTTCACTGCCTCACTTTGTAAGATTCTAAGGATATGAGAATAAATTTACACTTAACAGTTCTTCTTTAAAAATAAAATATAGTAAATTGAATTTTCAACTAAACATTTCAAATGTCCCACTTCCGGTATAAATGTCATCATAATGTACTAAATATTACACTGAATATTTAAAGGTTAATAATAAAGATTTCTAATTATGTTATTAAAAAGGTAAATTAATTTCTAAGTCATTCATATAAATCAATAAATAAAACATCTGTTTGAGTCCGCAGGTAAAAAACTAATCCCAGGATACAGCCCTGAAATTCAGAGTTACTGTTTCTGATTTCATAACAAAATAAAGGCAACTCAGCTGGGCAAGGTGACTCATACCTGCAATCCCAGTACGTTGGGAGGCCGGGGTGGGTGTATCACCTGAGGTCAAGGGTTCAAGACCAGCCTGGCCAACATGGCGAAATGTTGTCTCTACTAAAAATACAAAAATTAGCCAGGGGTGGTGGCACATGCCTGTAATATCAGCTAAACAGGAGGCAGAGGCAGGCAAATCGCTGGAACTCAGGAGGTGGAGGTTGCAGTAAGCCAAGATCATGCCACTGCACACCAGCCTGGATGACAGAGTGAGACTCTGTCCCCAAAAAAAATTTAAAAATGAAGGCAACTCACAGTGTCACAGTTTACATGCTGTTTTAATATCTTATTGAATTTCACCCTTTATATTGACTTCTTCAGTAACTGTGTGACATTTTTCTGGTTAAATTATGGACTGAAATAAAAATATAAAAACAGAGCTGTCATGTGGTAATATTTCCCAAAATGATCACAATACCTCCTGTCCTGCTCGCTTGCAGTATGATCTTGCCATCCTCCTCCATTAACAAAGAAAAACTATTTTCTCTACCTTTGAAAGTGGATGAGCACTGTATCTTCTTTGACCAATGAAACGAGGCAAAAGTGACATTCTGGGAACTCCAAGCCCAGGTCTAAAACATACCTGCCAGTTTCCATTTCCTGTCGCTTGCAAGACTAGTCCTAGGACACTCTGTCTCGGGATTCAGCCACCGTGCTATGAGATGACCAAGTCATGTGAAGAGGGCAGGTGTTGGCATGTCTCAAAATCACCAGTTGAGCTCTAGCTGACAGGTGTCAGCATATGCCGGAATGAGAGTGAGCCACCTGAACACCCAGCCCAGTCAAGCCTTCAGAGACTTCAGCTCCAGTTTCAGCTAACTGAAACCCAGGAGATAGTAAATGAAAACCATCCAGCTAAGCTCACTCACCCAGAGAATTGTGAGAGCTAATCATTGCAATCAATCAATAAGTAAAACATCTGTTTAGAGTCTGCAGGTAAAAACAAATCCCAAGATATAACTCTGAAACTCAGAGTTACTGCTTCTGACTTCATAACTGCTGTTTTAAGTCATTCAATTTTGAAGTGATTTATTGAACAGCAATATATAACCAGAAAATAATGTAACTGTCACTTTACTCATCATCTAACATACCTTTTTTACTCCACGTGTTAGGTTAGGGGGCAGATGACATCAATGAGGAAATTACAGCATGACCTAGATATTGGAGATTAGGATATTTCATGTTTATTACTGTTCTTAAAGTTGGATCCAAACGAGACATAATTTCATACCCAGAAGATTGGCAATCTGACAATAACAAAAACTAGAAACCGTGTGAATCAGTAAGAATTCTTCTATGTTGGCAGTGAGAACGTGAACAAGTACAAAAACTTTGGAAAGAAATATGGTGGTAGCTGGTGGAATTGAAGACACACATACTCCACAATCCAGAAATCTCATTCCTAGTCATGTACCCTAGAGAAATTCTTACAGATGAACACACACAAAAAAAAAATGTACAAAAATGTCTTTAATAGCGTCATTTGTAAAAGTTAAAAATTAGAGGCACCTTCAAAGTCTATAAAGAAGACAACAGATTAATAAATTATAGTGTATTTAAATATTATACAAAGATGAAATAAGCTAAAGTTGTAACTATCAGCAAGAATGCATCTAACAAATAAAATGCAGGGGGAGAAAAGGTTACATTTCAGAAAAATATACATCATATCATACGAGTTACCAACAAGCAAAAGAATATATTCTGTTTCAGGGAATCATATATTAATCTAATTATGATATAAAAGAAGGCATAGAAATAAACATCATATTCAGTACCTTGGTGACAGGAGAGACAGGGAATTGGAGAGCACAGGGAAGGAGGGGATATGGTCAGAGAAGGCTGTAAAAGGAACCTAAAACTATATTTGCAATCTCTTCTTTCTTAGCTTAATTAGGGGTACACATGAATTTTTATGTTATATTTTTTACTTTTCTGTATACCTAAACTATTTTATATTTTTAAATGAAGAAAAGAGGTGTGTTAAATAGAATATGGTACTTAAAAAGTCTTAATAATTAAACAACAAAATAGGAAAATAACTCACAATCAATAAGAAAAAGACAAATAATCCAATGGGAAAAAACTGGCAGAGAAAAATATTTCACCATAAAGAGAAGTGGATATCCACCATTTGAAAAGGTACTCAACATAATTAAAAATTATAGGGCACAAGTTAACCTCAATGATGTAATATTTAGATTACTAGATTGACAAAAGTTAGTGTTGAATTATATTAGGTTTGTCAAGGATATGGTGATAAACTGGTACGAACATTTTGTAAATTGATGGACCTCATCATTTGAACATTCACATACCTTATGCCCAAGGCACTTGGCTCGGAGCTATATGATCTGGAGAATCTTTTGCTTATGAACCCCTGGTGAAATTTATAAAAATGTTCATAGCAACATTGTTTATAATAGCAGAATCCTGGAAACAATTGCAATGTTCTTAGACAAGAGTGTGATGCATGCATTGTCATATATTCCGCAATAAAATGTTATATAGCAGTGAAACAGGAGGAATTGCTTCTACATACAACATGAATGAATCATAAATGATAATTTTGAATGAAAAACCAAGTATTAGAAGAACATATATATATGTGTGTGTGTGTGGGTGTGCGCGTGTGTGATTAAGGTCAAAATAAGCAAAACTAAACAACATATTGTTTATGGATAGATAGATGTGATTTTAAACTTAAAAACTGGAAATTAAGAACACACAACTCAGAGAAGTTGTTACTCTCCATAGAGATAGAAAGGCATGTAGATGAGATCAGGGAATAAAGCACAGACGAGATCAAAGGTTTTGACAGTGGTCTAATTTTTGTTGGGCATACGATTGTATGTGTTGATTATTATGCTTCATAACTGGCGTATGTGCTACATATTGTTATATATTAAATATTACATAGTTTTAAGATAAATTATTAGAGTCTTTTCTAAGGAAATTAAAGCAGGGAGTCAGGGATGGAAGTAAAATAAAGACTTAAGAAAATATCTAAGGGTGAAATTTTTAGACTTAGCTATTTATCATCTATGATTAGTGAAGGAGAAGGTTAAATATGGTATTATGAATGTTGGGTCTGGATAGCTAGTGTTACTATTAATTAAGATAGAACACGAAGAATTTTTGATATTAGGTTGGTTAACTGACCACGATTTGGCTGAAGGTGAGAGGTGTTAGAAGGGAATATACGTATTTCCTTTTATACCTATTACATTTGAGGTGCCTGTGGAATATTTAGGTAGATATGCCTGGCAGTCAAGCTGAAACAGGACCCTGAAACTCACCCAATGGTCCAGTGAGAAGCATATGTATACAAGCACCATCTGTATATGGAGGTATTTAAATCATGATAATTTACAGAAAACACATGGGCAAGTACTGAGAAGAATTGGTCAGATCATGAGGCGAGATCACAGAGGAATAATCATAGAATGGAAAGTTCAAGTGGATAACCCCAAATGCATTAGGAAGCAAGTCCCAGAACAGAAGTTTACTTGTAAACTATTATACCCGCTCTTAACCAAAGGATTGAAAATAGCCTTTTTGCCATTTTGAAAGTATTCATACTCAAGTAAGCCGCTTTATCAGCAAAGTATTAGGTTGGTGCAAAATCAATTGTGGTTTTTGCCATTGAAAGCAGAAAAAAAAAAAAAAAAAAAAAAAAAAAAAAGACTTCTGCACCAACTAATAATACTTTCCAGATTCTAAAAGGAAACAAGAAGATCATTAAGAGGATTTTAATTCAGGCTGTGCAGATATATAGATTCAGTCTTTGTTCTGCTTTTCATCTCTCCTACTCCATCCTGTATTCACCTTAGCTTGAATTGTTTAGGATATCTAACTCCTGCTGGTGAGCCCTCTAACAGTGATCTGATCAATGATGTTAGCCGATTTTCTCTTTGTTGCATTGTTCCAGCACATGAATGTAATACATGTGTTTTTCTCCTCTCAAGGTTACCACTTAGGTTTCTGGTTTCAACTCCATGAGATTGTCTATTCTAACATGGTCACTCTTCCAGCTTCTCTCCCCTCCCCATATCCCATCAGATCCAGTATGAGAAATAGGAAAGTGCCTTGATATTTTAGAAGTCACAATGAGACACAAGATCCACATGAAAACCAGATCTGAAAATATTCAAATCTTTAAGTGCTAGAAAGAAGACAGGTCCCAGGCAAATTTGGGTTCACAAACAACACTAAGGATAGGGAAGAAGGATATGAAAAGAAAGCTGCATGCAAAAAGATGATGAGAGAAGCATCAAAGATAAATTTTGCTTAATTTACCATGCTTGGTCACATTTATATTGTAAATAACGCATCTATCATCAGTTATAAAGCAAAGTGTAGTGGCTCACTCCTGTCTGTAATTCCAGCACTTTGGGAAGCCGAGGCAAGATAACTTGAGCCAAGGAGTTTGAGATTACCCTGGGCAACATAGAAAGACCTTGTCTCTGCAAAATAACACAAAAATAAAATTAATTAAGGGCCGGGTGCGGTGGCTCAAGCCTGTAATCCCAGCACTTTGGGAGGCCGAGACGGGCGGATCACAAGGTCAGGAGATCGAGACCAGCCTGGCTAATACGGTGAAACCCCGTCTCTACTAAAAAATACAAAAAACTAGCCGGGTGAGGTGGTGAGCGCCTGTAGTCCCAGTTACTGGGGAGGCTGAGGCAGGAGAATGGCGTAGACCCGGGAGGCGGAGCTTGCAGTGAGCTGAGATGCGGCCACTGCACTCCAGCCTGGGCGACAGAGCGAGACTCCGTCTCAAAAAAAAAAATAAAAATAAGAATAAAAAATAAAATAAAATTAATTAGCCAGGCATTGGCACATGTCTGTGGTCCCAGCTACTTGGAAGGCTGACTTGGAAGGACTGCTTGAGCCCGGGAGATCAAGACTTCAGTGAGCCCAGATGACACCAGCCTAGGTAACAGAGCAAGACCCTGTCTCAAATAAATAAATAAAAATAAATTTTAAAAGAATATAAATAAAAAAGCATAATGCATTTGACTTAAATATCTCCTTGCACAATCTTAGTTTCCATATTTCTAGATATATTTTAAACTGAGCTCCTTGAAGGTAAAAAGAAGAAGAGGTAAAGTCTCCAACAACTATGTTTCCCCAACATTCAGTATAATTCTGGGATATAAGAGACACGGAATGAAAAAACAAATTTAAGAATAAGAGCAACAAATATTCACATGGTGGTTACTGTGTGACAGGTGTTCTTCTAAGTATGTAACATAAATTAACTCATGTTAATTAATTACCTTAAAATTAAAAAGTAACTTTTCTACAAATTAATAATGAAAATTAGGGGTTAATTTTATTTTGGCCTTTCACCATAGCCTAGATATTTTCTGGAGACTCAAAGAAATAATGGCAACATTTGTAATATCCTGAAAAAAATTAAAATTGAGGGCTTATAAATTGCTGTATTTCTATATATTGCTATAATCTTCTCAGGGGTCTACCTGACCCCCAATGTTGTGTTCTTTTTCTTGGAATTGGCTGCCATTTCACAAGAGTGATTCATACTTGTACAGTGACCCCAATCTTCTAGCTACAGGTGATTGGATCAGAGATGTCACTAAATGCATGTTGGACAAGTTAGATAATTTTGGGCTAGAATTGAAAACCAGGGAGCAGTCCTGTGTATAACTGGAACTGAAACATACAAATTCAGGAGGCTGTGGGTTAGTAATAATCTGCCCTGTTAATAGAAAAAAGTGGAGAAAGCCAACAGAGAAAGAGAAAGAGAAAGAGGTGGAGGGAAAAGGAAAAGGAAGAAGGGGAAGGGAGAGTAGCTTTTTCCAAATATATTCAACCAGAGAACATTCTCAAAATTATAATGTGTTGATTAAACATCAGTTGGAGCACATACACGTACCAAATATAATTTTCTTCTTTCTTTCTTTCTTTCTTTTTTTCTCTCTTTCTCTCTTTCTCTTTTTCTCTCTCTCTCTCTTTTTTTTTTTTTTGAGACAGGTTCTCTCTCTGTCACCCAGGCTGGAGTGCAGTCGTGTGATCTCGGCTCACTGCAGCCTTGACCTCCCAGGCTCAGGTGATCCTCCCACCTTAACCTCCCAAGTATCTGGGACTCAGGTGTGCACCACCACACCTGGCTAATTTTCTGTATTTTTTGTAGAGACAGGGTATTGCTATGTTGCCCAGTCTGGTCTCAAACATCTGGGCTCAAGCAATCTGCTCGCCTCAGCCACCCAAAGTGTTGGTATTACAGGCATGAGCCACCACACCTGGCCTAAACAGAATTTTAAAAGTCATCGCCATTCTGAGGAAACAGTTTGAGAAAAGTTGACGAAGGCAGAGGATGACCAGTAGAATATGATTATTTCTTATTATCACCAAACTATGGAAGGTTTTGAGTATTGGAAAGGCATATGGAAACTCATAAAATATTGAAAGTAGGGGCTTGGAAATATGGCAGAGTAGATATCCATGAACTTGATTTTTGTAATAGATTATAATAATTAGCATCAACAAATACAAAAATATGAAAAAAATATTATAGACACAAAAGACTATTTGCCATGTTTCAGATCATATGCATCAGTGTTTTCCACTACTAAAATGGTTTTTAATTAATCACAGAAATAATAAAATGTGAAATAATAATTGCACTGGTGAAACAAAAGAGTGCATCAGTATACCTTTATGTCTCATTCATTGGACCACTTTGAAATGAGCAGAGGAAATGAGTAAATATCAAATGCAACAAAGAAGAAATGATTAAATACCCAGGAATTTTTAAACAAAGTAAAAATGTAGCGACAATGTATTGAGTTATAAAGAACTACAGCAGAAGTTACTATTTAAAAATAGATTCTAACCTTAGTCACATGACCATGTCAAGTTATAGGAGCAGCATTGATGCTTGAAAATCTCTGGGAAACAGGACTGCCTGATGCAGCTGATAGACTAAGTGGCTGAAGTTTATTGTAATGCAAAAACAAAATAGAATTTATGTCTTTATATTTGCACTATTGAAAGTGTGTTTATTATGATATGTCTGCTAACATTTTAGATATTGAATGCTTTATGACATATAGATTCACTGCAATTGTATTTCATAATTAAGCACTTCAAAAATGTTAAGTAAAATCAGCAGTCATATTTACATTTGCAAATAATCTTTAAAATTGTTTCAATCCTCCTGTCTAATCTCATTTCACCTTATATAATGTAACTGTTATATAAAGTTCATCTTTCAAAAATAAAATTAAAATATGTGTCTTAAAATAAGTTTAAATTTTCAAAAAATATTTTTTAATTTAAAAACCTATAAAATCTATAGAGCTTTTATCAACAAAAGTTGGCAACTGCTTAACCTGTAAGGTATATATAAGTTAATAATTATTAACTGAAATCTACCTGTACTCTCTTTTGCATTTTTGTAGTGATTTTCTAATGAACCATCATGGATCCATCATGGAAAAAAGATTTTAAAAGAATAAAGTTGTAAATGTATTGAAATTATATGTTGGTGTTGAATGTGATATAATCAATCATATAGTTCATTTACATAGGAAGATGAAATTATAAATTTCCTGACTGTTAGTGTTGTAAAAAAGAAGCTACAAGAAATAAAGGTGGTTGACAAATATAAATAAATTATTTAGAATTTGGACTGTAAGAATTGTGATAAGAATAAACATATTCTCTCCTGAATTTAGGTTTGAAGATGATTAAAAACTGTAGTATGAGCTCCTCCTATTTTAAATGTCCCTTTTAAACATGCATACAAAACAAATTTTTGAGAAAAGCTTCTAAATTTTAGATGGAAAATGGAAGAATTCAAGAATCCCAAAAACTTATGTGCATGTAACAGAGAATGAAAATGGCAGAGTCAGGGGAAATCTTGTAGTGTTGTTTTAATTGTAAAGGTCAGAGCTAATAAAGTAATTGACAAGCCATTTTTCAATCCTACTGCCACAGAAATGGAGAGAGTGGATTGTGAGAGAAAGAAATGGAATGTCATTAAAAGGTGTGCTTTCCCATACTTCATTTTTGCCCTGGGACATTGCTTATTCTCGCTGTTGAACTCGACCTACATTACTTCAAGGGAGAACAAAGAGCTAAGTTATCACATTTTTGTCATTTTTAGTTAAATAAACTGTCTAAAGAGAATTTTTTCAGTAGCATCCATTGTACCCTCCACCCTCTGACTACCACCACAATGCTCATACACTTCTAATCAGAGAAGGAAAGAAAAAAATGTTCATTTATTCCTGTCCTCTGCCCTCTCAAGTAGAGTACTAGACTTGAGATGAGATGAATTTAAAAGAAAAAAAAAATCTAAGATTAAGTATTTAAGAGAAAAAGACTTGTTCCTCGCTCATTTTCAGAAGTCCTGGAGTAAAGTAAATCTCTGTTAGTTCTCTTAGTCTCCAGGGCCCAGGAGAAGGTAAATAAAGAGATCTAAAGAGTAAGGTATAGGCAGAGACTCCATGCTCACTTATCTATGTTTCCCTGATCTTAAGCACTGAATGTGGCATAGAGTGTACTTCCAACAAATGCTTCTCCAATTATAGTATGAAGAAACAAAGTAAACCAAGTGATTGGAGAAAAGTCTAAACTTACGTAAACATATAGGTGAATATTAGGATACAATACTAAAGAACAGAAAAATATAATCATAATGCTAATAAAATATAAAGAAACAAGACTGTTAAATACTTGAGAGGAGAAGATACGACTCCCTGTATCTTAATTGTCAGGGACCATGCTTGTCACATTACTAGTATTTAGTAAGTGTTCATTGAATGCAAAAAAGAATGCCTGGATAAGCAAATAAATAAAATTCAAAAGAATCATCCCCACAACTTGTTTCTCTATCATGGTGACTACTTCCCAATCCAGAATACAAAAGGTTTATTTTTTGGAGATCTTAAAGACCCTAAACTGGGTCTTTTGTGGGTGAGGCTGAGTGTGGGGCTGATTAGCCATACCAAAAAAGGGATGAAATGCCAGAACACTAGAAGTAAATGAAAATTTTAGACTTTACTTGCAGAGAGAAAATAAGAAGTCAAATATGAAGGATAGGAGCATAAATACGTCTCAGTCGGGCACGATGCCTCATGTCTGTAATCTTGGCACTTTGGGAGGCCAAGGTGGGGCGATCACTTGAGGTCAAGAGTTCAAGACCCACCTGGCCAACATGGTGAAACCCCGTCTCTCCTAAAAATACAAATATTAGCCAGTTGTGATGGTGCGTGCCTGTAATCCCAGCTACTTAGGAGGCTGAGACAGGATAATTGCTTGAACCCAAGAGGTGGAAGTTGCAATGAGCCGAGATCATGCCACTCCAGCCTGGGCGACAGAGCAAGACTCCATCTGAAAAAAAAAGAAAGAAAGGAAGAAAGAAATATGTCAGTCTTCTCAATAATAATCCCGGAAACAAGAACCCAAAGAAGCCATTGTTGTTCTGTTAAATCCTGAAGGGATATTGTTTCAATATAGCAATACATATAAAGCCAAACTATTGCTCAAGAGTAATAACTAACTTAAAAGTATGCAAGGTCTCAAAAATTTTATGTCTTGTACACTCTTTTATAGGAAACTGCAAAAGGGAGAAACTCAAGAAAGAGACATGGAATTCAATGCAAGAGAGAGGTAAAAGGGGCTCTGGTGGGCAAACGTGCAGCAGGACTAGTGAGTAGTACTGGTACCAGGAGCCCAGAGGGTCCCACAAGGGATGCCACCAAGTGAAAGAAAAAATTATCTGGTAGGTGTAGTAGTGTTAACAAGAGTTTTATAGCTCCAGCTGATTTGAAAACATATTAGTAACAAATGCATGCAAAACTAAATGAACAATAAAATAGGAGAACTATAAGTTACACACGAATTTCATCAACTATGAGCAACATCAACTACTGATTCTAACCAAGAAATTGTGTCGTAACAATATTTGAGAGGTAGTGTGGAGAGGAAATATGTATTGGTAGGTGTGGAGAATGTATAAGATAGATAATTTCATAACAACAAGTCAATAATATCTAAATGTAAAATATTTTCGTTAACTGTCTTAGCATGTTCTTCAGAAATATGGAAAAAAAAGACGATGAACAGTTAAGATGGTTGAAAGTGGATGCCTCTGAAAAAATGGTATTGGTAGAGGGTAGGAGTGAGCCTCGGGCTGCTATTCTTGGTTATAAGCCTCATAGTAATATTTGATTTCAAAAATATATATATGAATTAATTTTATAAAATAAAAACTAAGTTTAAAACTATGTCATTGAAAGAAAAAGATATAAATAAATAGAAAGATATAGCAGGTTCCTACATGGGAGGAGCAAGTAAAGATAAAAGATCTCAAATTAAGAAAATATAAAAGTTGCCTAAAAGATTTTTAAAAATTATCCTCACTAGTAATCAAATGAGCATTAAAACTGTAAAACATCAATTTCACCTATAAAATTAGCAAAGATTACAAAAACTCAGTGTTGGCCAGAGTTCAGGAATACAGGAATATATAGACACAGCTTAAAACAGTGCAGCATATTCTCCAGGTAGTTTAATATCTAGGAATCTATCTGGGGGAACTAATTACAGGTGTATATATGGATTTACATAATAAGATGTTTGAGGAAAAATTATCTTTATTAGGGACAAATTAAAATAAATAAAAATGCAGGAATATGATTAAATTAGCTATAGCCTGCCTCTATGGTGAAATTTATACATTAATTAAACTAGTATTTTTTCAAAAGTTGTTACAGCTTTAGGGAAATGCTTATAATAAATATTAAACATAATCTCAAGGTAAAAGTTGCACATATAGTTAGCTATACCCAGCATACACACACACACACACAGAGAGAGAGAGAGAGAAATCTAGATGAAATAGGGCAAAATGTTAACAGATACAATCTCTAAAACTGTAGGATTTGGGGATTACTTGAGGATTTCTTCTTTATACTTTTTAGCATTCTTAGGATTTCTACGACTCAGGTATATGACCTCGAAAAATAGACCTAAATATGCATTATGCTTTTCTTTTTATGAAAAATATTTATGCTTTGTTTTTAACCAGGAGAGTTTCCATCTGGAAATCTATGGATGGGTAAAGATGAAAGTCATTTGAAAAGACAGAAACTATAGGAATACAGTGTAAAAGCCTGTAAGAGACTGTCCAGCCTGACAAAAGATATGGTCATTGCTTTCTTAACACAGATTAAAAATCTGTCATAGAGAAAAAAATATAGCATTAATGGGGCAGTTCCACTATAAAGACATCTGCTAGAAATCTCATTATACCAAAAAGCTGAGCATCAGACAAATTCTTAACTTGTCCTGCTGACAATCTCATCTCTCAGAAGGTAGTAGAAGCAAAAAGTGGAACTCCTACTTAATTCTGACCAGAAAGAAAGAAGTGGTTGCTATTGCAAAGTGAGAGAAAATATAAACAAGGATGATACAGTAACATGAATTCATACTGCCTGCATAAAATACCTAAAAGCACATATATGTAAACTTTGAAGTAAAAAATAGCTGGATATTTAACGACAATGGATGACCACAAATTCAATATATACTCAAACTCTATATAACTGTGAGAAGTAATAGGAATGTTTCTTTTGAACTGCTCACATCTTTGAACCAATAATTTCACTTTGGAAATATCTGAAAAAGATCTTTCTCAAAAATTAAAAAAAATATGCACAGAGATATTTGCAATAGCACTATCTGTTATTGAAGCAAAATATAACAAAAAATCTAGTGTCCAATAAAAGGGCAGTATATTCACTCAATAGAGTATTATGCAATCATTATAATGATAGAATTTCTGATAACATAAAAATTCAAATATTATCAATAACTTAATATAAGCTGGAAAACGCCAGAATACAAAATTTTACAGGTCCCCTTGTGTACTAAACATGTAAGTATATATATATGAATATTTTATTCAATCACTCAACAAATTTTAATTAGTGCCTACTAATAGACCAAGTAATGATCTTGGCATGCAATGAACATAGAACAAAATAAATAAAACTACTGTCCCCATAGAGTTTCT
This sequence comes from Papio anubis, assembly GCF_008728515.1. NCBI lineage: Eukaryota > Metazoa > Chordata > Mammalia > Primates > Cercopithecidae > Papio > Papio anubis. The sequence goes on along the minus strand of NC_044979.1, from coordinate 44,813,531 downwards.
TTTCTAGTTGGGAAAGACGCAAAATGCACTATTTAGAGAAGTTATCTTTGGGTAAAGGAACTATGGGTGATACATAAGTGATTTTTCGCCTCCTTGTCTGTACTTCTCAAATGTCCCACAGTGAACATTTGTCACTTTCATAATGAAAATATAAAATACTGTTTTTAAATTAGCTGAAATGCATGCATATTTAATAAAAGTGTTATGTCTTGATTTAATAAATGTGTAATGTCCTAATCAAAGAAGGTAATAAACTGTATTATGTGCTTTTCAGATTACACCTTACTATTATGCACAGGTCTAGATACCTCATTTTAATTAGAAAGTTAACAGGCAGGAATGCATTCAGGGAATAGTGACCCAAATGAGTCATGTCAAAAGCAACAGAGCTGAGGGAATGGGGACATTTAGACTAAAAAAAAAAGAAAAAGAAAAAGAAAAAAGGATGTGGTGGGAAGAAGAGTAGAAGAAGAGTAAGAAGATTTGAGTTTACTTCTTCCTCCACCATTCCCAATAAACCTCAGAATCACTCTCACAAAATAATTTCATCCCTCTGAGTTCCAGGTTGGGAGGGACATGGGTGTGGAGTGGGTGTGTGTCTATACAGAATTAAGAGTGGAGAATGAGAGATAGCATGCTGCAGCTGTCTTTTAACAATTGTTAAGAGGATCAAGACCAAAAAAAAAAAGGTCTGGAGATATATTTATTAAAGGCATGAAGATCGACTGATAGAGATTTTTTATAAAGAAGAAATGTTTTTATAATACTGATACACAGTGAACCCCTAACAATTTTTTTTTGAGACAGATCATCGCTTTGTAATGAGCTGGGTCACGGTGGCCGGATCTCCAGCTCTTTTTCACAAGCTCCGCCTCAGGTTCACGCCATTCTCGGCCTCAGCCTCCCGAGTAGCTGGGACTACAGGCGCCCGCCACCTCGCCCGGCTAGTTTTTTGTATTTCTTAGTAGAGACCCTAACAATTTTTATACACATCTTGACAGGTGTTGTCTTTCTATACATACACATACACACATATATCAGTATGTTTATATATCTTTTAACCCAAAAGAGATCATAATTTATCTAACCCTTGGTAACCTGGCTTTAAAACTTGAATGATTACCATTAAATCTTGAATGACTACATAATATATGTTGTTCCAAAGAATAAATCTTCAAATAACAGGTCAGATTTTTTGCTCAGTCTCAGGTATAGATAAGTGAAACAGAATCCATCACCAAAAAAAAGGGAGGAAAAAAAGAGCCCCCAGTCTTTAAGCAATCTTCAGACTGTTACCATCTAATGTGGAGACTTTGAAAGGAACTCACTAGGAAGGCTGGACTAGATAGCTAATAGTATGAATTCTGTGATTTTATTTTGGTTTCATAAATTGTCTATCAAGGTCTACCTGTGGCAAAAGCAAGAAAATTATCATTTTTTTGAGAGTCCCATGCCGTTTGTGCTTTGCATTGACACGTTATCCGATGCTAACAAGCCCATGAAGTAATTGAAGTATAACTTTTATAATTGAACAATATAAGGCTCAAAAAAGTAAACAATCTGTCCAAAGACAAATATATAGCCAGTGAGTCATAAAATTAGAGTTTAAACCCTGCTTTCACAAAGTGCAAATTTACCCTCTAACAGTATCTAACTGTGCTCCATAAAGCTCCAGGGTTCTGAGGAATCGTCCAAGGGGCTGCTAGAGAGGTAAGGGCAGATTTGAGCAAGAGTTGTTCTGGGACATACACTCAGCTTCAATTAGAACAGCCTTGATTTAACTTTCATTTACTAGAGCTCATATAAAACATTGATCCTACTGATATTAAAAAAAAAAAAAAAAGTTTACACACACAGAATTCCACCATGTGTCTTTCCCTGTGTTTCTTCACGGAAAGGAGCCACGAAGCTAAGGATCCTGGAAGACTACACACAAGTCTAGGAAGTCAACAGATTGAGGCAATGATCTATATGTAATGAATTAAAAGCAACATAGAGCCAAATAAAATAGTAAGGACTCAAGCTAACAGGTCTGTAAGGAATAGGAGCAACATGAAAGTACCCTGAGGTTCTTAAGCCCAAGGCCTATGAAGCCAGTAAGTTTAAGAGACGTAGACAGTAAACTAGCAAGGACAGGCCAAGTCAAGGTCATCCAAGGCAATGATGGTCAGATGAATCGTATGAGTTATACTTGCAGCCAGTGTGTGACCTCTCACACTAAACACTACAGCCACTCTCCCGTAAATGGAGATGTTCTCACTTTGCCCACTGCTCTTCTCATTCTAAACCTCTGAATGAAATCACTCTCCCCCATGTTTTTAACTCCCATCAGTATGACTGAAATCTCCAAATGTGTATCCAAAGCACTGACATTTATTTAAAACTTCAGAGATTCATATCCAATGTTTTGCTTTCTGTAGCCAAATAAATGTCCAATAAGCACTCAACGGCAATTCATTTAACATGTTTTATCTCTGTCTTAAATCTCCTTCTTGTCTTCCTGTATTTCCTGACTATATAAGGCCATCTTTTACCCAGTCTATACAGCAAGAGTCTTGAGATATCTTAAGAGTTCCCTTTTCTCCTCATATCCAAAAAACTGCTAATGCTCACCAACTTCACCTTCTAAATTTTTCTGAGCCACTTTCTCTATTCTTGTTGCCAGTGCTTTGCGCCCTCATCATTCATCATCTGCATTTGCTTGAGTGTGTTCCCCATTTATACCATTTGGTATCATATTCCCATCCCTTGCTTTGTATGGTTTCATCTCTGAGAATGTGGTTTCCTCATTTTTTACCAGATCAATTCCAAAATTTAGCTCTGTTCATCCTCTCTCTCAAAGAACTTCCTTAAAAATTTCAAGTTGGTCTTTGCTGTCTTTGTGCATCACTCTGGCATGGTATATATGAAGTTATATTGGAACTTTTGGGTCATATTTTTTTGAGGACAGAAATTAGGTTTTGCATCTTTGTATCTCAAATGCCTAAGTAATGCCTCGGTTGTCAATAAAATTCTGTGAACTGCCAAAAACAAGCAAAGGCTGCTGGATGAGTACTGGAAGCAGGGGGAGAGTCCCAGAACTCCTGCTACTTTCTATCTTTCTATTTACCTTAGGCTTATGGAGGTGAGCTCTTCTGGGATTTCTTTCTTTTTTTTTTTTTTTTTGTTTTGTTTTGTTTTTATTTTTGAGATGGAGTCTCAGTCATTCTATTGCCCAGGCTGGAGTGCTGTGGTGCAATCTCAGCTCATTGCAACCTCCACCTCCTGGGTCCAAATGATTCCTCTCCCTCAGCCCCCTGACTAGCTGGGATTACAGATGTGTGCCACCAGACCCAGCTAATTTTTGTAGTTTTAGTAGAGACGGGGTTTCACCATGTTGGCCAGGCTGGTCTCAAACTCCTGGCCTGAAGTGATCTGCCTGCCTTGACATTCCAAAGTGCTGAAATTACAGGTGTGAGCGACCACACCCACCTCTTCTGGGATTTCTTATACTCTATTTAATTCAGCAGACTTTCACTGGGCACTGTCTTCGTTCATCTGGGCTACTATAAAAACAAACCTTAGGCTGGGTGATCTATAAATAGTAGCAATTTATTTCTCACAGTTTGGGAGGCAAGGAAGTCTAAGATCAAGGCTCAGGGAGATTCAGTGTCTGATGAAGACTTGCTCTCTGCATCACGCAGATGGTGCCTTGTTGCTGTGTCCTCAAATAGCAGAAGGGCAAGGTAGCTTTATTCCATCCCTTTTATAAGGGCACTAATCCCATTTATGAGAGTGGAGCTCTCATGAATTAATCACTTCCCAAAGGTCCCACCTCTTAATACTGTTCCATTGCAGGATAGGTATTAAGATATGGATTTTGTGGGGTACCGACATTTAGAGCCTAGCAAGCTCCTTCTATATATTCTAAATAGGAGTATGAGGAAACTCAGAGAAGGACCAGTCCCTATCATCAGGAGAAAATATTTGAAAGACTGAATTTATTTTTGTCACCATTTGTCATCCACGTGCTCTCCTAAATCAGCCTCATATTGTGCCTGGACTGTCCAGGGGTCCACTCTGAGATTACTGCCAGTATTAACTTTCTGCCCTGTCCAGGGCAGTGACTCAAGTTAGGTCTCACCACCCCTGCTCTGTGGTCCCCAAAAATATTTGTATGCTCTATTTTTATTTTACTTTACATGAACTAAAAGCTCTGCTCAAGTAAATACATCTCTATTCTCCTGCTAATCGTGAGGAGTACGAGGAGTGTTGCTACCGGCTCTCTCTACCTTTTTTCTCTACCTAACTTATGCCCTTCTTGAAAAAAACAATTATCTTGAGCTAGTAAGTTATGGTTAAAAACTAAGATATGCATGTTGACATTCTGGCACCAAAGATATTCTTGATCCAGTAATACCCCTCAAATCTTTTGTGTGGTCCAATTCCTACCCACAACTCTGAAAAATAAGTGAGGGGAAGGGCTAGAGCCACTGATAACACCTCATCTTCCCAGTCCCTCAAATCCTAAAATTGGGAAAAGGTCAATGATAGGTTAAAAGAAAAAACTCCTAACTGAGGAGAAGTCTCCATTTACCTTGTTTAGATACTTCAAAGAAGTTTTCTTAGTGCAGAAATAATTTTATGTCAGGGAAGTCCCTAACTATTATGTGGACGGAACACCATATAACCATTATCCTTAACAACTGGGATTATGTATGCATTCTCCTACACAGTGATTTTAAAGCAAATTTAGTAAAAAATGATCCTTTTTTCTGCTATATAAAAGGGTCTCCAAATGAACCATGTTTAACCTAATGAGGCTTTAATAATAAATATTGATTGAAACATGGAGTCATTTTGATGACTACGCTCATCTGGCTACAAATCTGAAGAACCTGGGCACTTCTTTTAAATAGTTCCCCCTAAGCCCTGACCCTGGAGAAGCAATACATCTGGGGTACATTTTGAAAAATCTATGTTCGTTTTCGTAAGTACTTGGGTGATGCCGAAGCAGTTTCTTTTGAGAAACCCCTAAAATAGAGAATAGAAGCTTTCTTAATGTGTTTGTAAAATTAATGTACATATTGGTTAATATGAAATAACAATGAAACACTTCATATTTTAGAATTATGTATCAGAATTGTAGCTCACGCACCTAAGAGCCTAATAACTACTGTTCTGTATAATAACTTCATTTCTAGTTTCTGGCCCCCGTTCTGCTTAGATCTTGGAAACTTAACTCAGCTCTTCCTGGAATTTTTCCAGAGTGATGGCATAGTTCCAGGATCTTACACAGGATCAAGGATGAGGGAAAGGGGTCCATCTGGCTTTGGCCATCAGAACAGGTCTTTCTGCCTGTTTCGGCCACATAGTTCGGAACATTCCAGATCCTTTTGCTACTCCTTTTGAGGTATTACTGAGATAAGAGAACTCTTTGTGCCTTCATATGATCCCCGATGCCTGTACAGAGAAGACAGCCATTTCCACCCTTAGATCTAGTGACCCTGGCCCCTCTTCATCCCCAGCATACTATCAAGAAGCAGGACTTAATTCCTTCTCTGCTCTCTAATCTTACAAATCTCTCTCTTCTTCACTTTGTGATATTTATATGTCTCTAGACTAGAGTAAGTCTTTCTCACTTTGTATCTCTCTTAGACATGAGCTTGTGCATATAATTCTACATCCGTCAGCCACATAAACCCAACCAATCTAGGACTTCTGGAAACCCAAGCCAGGAGCAGCAGTGTGCATCACACACTCTCCACCCAAATACTTCTATAAGGCAACAATAGGTATTTGCTGAATAGGAAATACAGGAGAAAAACACACATTTAAGAAATATTATCAAAAGCAAAATTCAGGATTTAACTTAAAATTTCAATCAAATATTCTATACCTGGTAATAAGCCAATATTCATAAATATTTTGTGAAAGCTGTCATTCCCATTTGATGAAATTCATTTCCCCAAATTTGAAATATAACTTTATGCTGTGGGATCATTTGGTTGAAAGAATCAAAAACCTCCAGATCATGGAAGAAGGCAGTCATTGGAAGACATTATCAGGGACAACCAAGAATAAGAAACAAAGCAAAAAGCTGGGGCACAGGAAGACTGGCATTCAAAGTCAAAAATTAAGATTACTCCTTTCTCTCATACATTATAGGCTCTCTTATCTTTGTTATTCTCTACACATGGCCCCACTATTCTGACTTCTTTAAAGATTGCCTTATTCTGTTTCTTTGTGGATTCCATAACTTGAAAATGCCTTTGACATTCCATTGTATTACTTCATACTTGGCTTATAATGAATATTCATGATAAACATTTATCATTATTCATCTGATTTAGCCTTTTCGTGCCTCCATCACAAATGGCTAGATGACAGAATAAGATTATCTCAATATCTTCCTAGAACCCACTGAGGTTCAATGAACTGTACCCCAGAGAAGACCAATGGTTTGTGCGTCTGCTCCTTCTGGCAGCTGTGACTGGAACAGGTTCTCTAAAAACAAAACAAAACAAAACAAAAACAAAAACAAAATAAGTGCTTGATCTGGAGGCTATAGGCATGCCCATCCTGAATTCTGAAAATAATATCTGGCACTTTTAAGTCTTCGATATGCTATAAGGCATATGTTAGTTTCACTCTGGCCACAGAATGACACAAGTATGTCATTTATTGTATTGATAATATTATAATAATTATGCGATAGTACATCATCTCTAACTTTACATCAATCTGATATCTATAGCCTTGACTTTAGAAACCAATTGACTGACTGAAAAATAAAAATAGAATGGAATAAAAAGCTGTCAACCCCAAATCAACTCTTTTAGGCATAAAACATTCTATCTCAGTCAAACTGGATGTCACTCCAGTGTTGAGTGTAACAGCCAATTTTAGTTAATGTCTAGGAGCATAAAATGAATTCTGTCTTAATTTGTATCTCTTTTAGGCGGCCATTCAGCCATCTATAAATTGTTTTTCACAACAAATTTTCTAACAGCAGAAGTAACACAGATTTTTAAAAGCCCTTTACCACTAGGTGGCACCAAACAGCCATAATTCATAGAATGTCTCCTAAAGCCATACACCTGCCATTTAAGGATTATCACTCTTTCTTTGCTTAAAAAGAAAATATTTATATAAATTTAAAATGACTAATTTCTTCCCTCATTAGAATAATAAATACATATAATACTTTTTTCTAAATAAAGTATACTATTTTTCTTTTTTAATAAATTGAAATATATTGATTTAGCCTTTGTGTTAATAAATTGATTGTAACATTCTTTGTTGAATTTCACAATATGTTATTCATTTCTCCCATTAAATGTTTGCAGTATTCAAAATATTTGTTTTTGTTTTGCTTAGAAATATTTAATAGGACCTTTTCTAGAGATTTTGATTTTGTTAAGATCTAGATGTACTGAGTATGGTCCCTGTCATTATAGAATGTGCCTTTATTTTAATAGGGATGTTCTCAGTCCAAGGATGCATTTGGATTATGATATAGATGCTGTGGAAAAACATGCCTCTCCCTACCTACACTTGTAAATTCCCCTCTAATACAGGGCTCACCACACTACTTTAGGTTTTTGTCACCTTGAGGTTTGACTACTGCCATGTCCTCTACCTTGGTTGACAGAGGAAGAGCTCTAGAATATTCAGCTAGTACAGAATGTGACAGCTTGTCTGTTTAGCAATGCCAACCACACAGAGCACATTATACAGATGCTCTGTGCATAACTCTGGCTTCCAACAGTCATTCTAGGTGTTCATTTTAATTTATACAGCTCTCCACGGCCTAGGACTTCTAAGTAGGTTATACGACATACTCATTTCCTATCCTGGCAGTTAAGGCATGTTACCAGATAGATCCTAGATACAATGGTGAACTCAAAAGTTACAGGTCCTTGACTCTACCACTCAATCTCATTTTCTGGCTTGAAAAGAGCTTGTTTTGCACAATACAAGCTTTTCTTGAAAATGTGGGTCCTTAAATTAAATTGTATGAATAGTATTTATTTGTGTAGATGGGGTCTAGCAAAGCAAAGTGTCATTTCAGTGTTTCAAGTGATATAAATGATATTTTAACAATAGGTATCTATTATAAAAATTACAAGAAAAATTAAGCGAACAGAATAGCAAAAACTAGCTTAAGTGTAATGTAGTTTATAATTCAGCAAGCATGTATTGAATGTTGAGTAAGATTAAGATACTGTATTAGAAACTGTAATACATTGCAGTAAACTACAAAACTATAATGTTATCCAATGAAAAATTGTAACAAATGTAAAATAAAATATTGAGTTACTAATTTTTCATTGGAATTATTCAATATCCTTCCAAATAACTTGTAGCTTTGGTAGAATATGAAATAAAGAAAGACAAATATCACAGTATTACAAGTTGGCCTGAATTTCAAGCAACTCAAAAAGCTGGGAACCAAATTCAACATGAATAATAAAAATAAATTAGTTTGAATAATCTTAAGATATAACAAATACATACTCTGTGTATCTGTAATTTTCTCAATCAGAAGCTACTCATTAGAAGAAAACAGGGGCTCAGCAAATATTTTATTTCAAATCTGTGCCTTTTCCAGAAGCAGGCATTTTAGATCTCTTCTATGTCCTGAAAAAAAAGAAAATCAAATAAATTAATGACAATTTTCCCTTGACCATAATCTAGCATGTTTGGAAGGGATTCCTGTGATTGCCTACTTCCAAACATTAGTTAATGAAAAGGCTCTAAGTTTGTCAATAAAAAATAGAGTTAAACATGGAAAGAATGCGGGGGTGGGGAATGAAATGTTAAAACGCACACATTTCTTGATTTTAATTATAATAAAATTGTTTTCTTTAATCAGAATCATGATAGTAAAAACACTTTTTAACTACCAGTAAGACGACTTTGGCAAGAGTTATACATTTAAAATGGTAAAATAAATATTCTGGAAGAATAAAAATAATGTATATTTAAAGACATTTCAATGATTAAAAGTATTTAAGATGTTGTGCAACAAAAAGAGTTCTAGATCCTCTCTGATGTCCCTTTTGTTTTTGTCACTTCTTTTTGTTTTAGAGAAAGGGTTTCACTTTGTCACCCAGGTTAGAATGCAGTGGCACTAACATGGCTTCCTGCAGTCTTGACTTCCTGGGCTTAAGCCATCCTTCCATCTCAGCCTTCCTAGTAGCTGGGACTACAAGAGGGCATCACTGTGCCCAGCTAATTTTTTCTTTTTTTGGCAGAGACAGGGTCTCACTCTGTTGCCCAGGCTTGTCTTGAACTCTTGGACTCAAGTGATCCTCCTGCCTCAGCTTTCCAAAGTGCTGAGATTACAGTTGTGAACCACTGTACCCAGCCTGTGTTTGTCACTTCTATCATCTTTCCTTTCAGTATCTGCCATTACTTATGGTTTTACCTTTTCTGAATAAAAAATAGAATTATATTTGGTTTTCTGACTATCTTCAGCCAGAATGGTCTTTCAGCAGTTGGTTTCCCAGGAGTGATGGAAATGTATTGACAAAGTACGTTTTTGAACACTTTTGCCTGATGTTTATTAGGATAATCACGTGATGTACTTATGTTTCAGTTTGGGTGTCATCTGTTTTCCACATAAGGGTGACATAGAAAAACTGACTAAAAGAAATATTGGTTTCAATGGCCAAACATTGACTTCTCTCTAAACCTGCATTATTAGAGGTAATATTATGATCTTCCATGCTTATAAAAATGCAGGGAAGTAACTGATGAAATTTGTTCTGTCACAATCACTTGTCTCAAAATTAGATTATATTTACTACCATATTTTGCATATAGGCTATAGAACTATCTAATGCCAAAACAGCAGACAAAAAGTGTATGTGTATGGGGGAGTTCCATAAACCCATCATCTTGAATATATAAATTTCAAATATATCAGTGTGTCATTGTTGACCCATTAAAAAATGAGGATTTCTGACTTAAAGTATACCCTTAAAATTATATCCAGAGACGGCTGAGCAAATCCACTTGATTGAGTTCTCTACCTTTAATCCCTATTGATTAATACTAATGGCTAATATTTGTAGAGAATGTACTCAAAGTATCAGGAGCTATACTAAGCACTTTACATTCATTGTCTACTATGTTTTGTAAGATGCTATCAGTAGAGATTATATACACAAATCTTGGCCAAGATCACACATCTGACTGTCTTAGATTTGAACTCATACAGTTAGACAAGATAGCCTATACTTTAAATCATTTCACTATAGAGCTCTGAATTTAATACCATGGTTTCTCCATTAGTTTAATTAATCTTTTTACTAAATAAGTAATGATTTATTTTTAAGATATCTTTCATTGCTGTGATAACCTCATTTTTTTAGTTTCACTTAGTTTTGTCTTTTTTTTTTTTTTTTTTTTGAGACAGATTCTCAGTGTGTTGCCCAGGCTGGCCTCAAACAACTTCTGGGTTCAAGTAATCTTCCTGCCCTGGCCTCCCGACTAACTGGGACTACAGGCCCAGGTCCATGTGCCTGGTTTATTCTTTCTATTTATACAGCAATTAATGAATACATATTTATTGCAAAGGATTTAAGCAATAGCTATAAAATGTTAAAGTGCTCTCTCACCTCTGCATTCCAAGCTCCCATCTGAAAGGCAATATATATTAAAATTCTGTTGTCTGTAATTTAAGTTCTCTTGCTAAGAACTAACGCACATATACATAAAAGTTGAGAGGCCAGGCATGGTGGTTCACACCTGGAATCCCAGAACTTAGGAGGCCAAAGCCGGTAATCACTTGAAGCCTGGGTAACAAAGCAAGACCTCATCTCTACAAAAAAAAAAATTAAAAATCAGCCAGGTATAGTCATACACACCTCCAGTCTCAGCCACTCGGGAGAGTGAAGTAGCAGGATCGCTCAAGCCCCAGAGTTTGAGGTTGCAGTGACTATGGTTCTGCCACCGCACTCCAACAGAGACTTCATCTCTAAAAACAGAAAGAAATATTTTGTGAAAACATAATTATACTATACCCATTCTTCCAGTATTATATTTTAATATCTATATATCTTGCACTTTCCTTGTAAGTAGTTATGAATCCTGCACAATTTTTTCAGTCATTGTCCAGTATTATGCAATTTGGATGCAGCATATTCGTTGACTCTATTGCCTACTTAACAAATATATAGTATATCTTCATTTACCTTTTTCTATAATAAACAACTCTAAAAGTTACATCTGTATACATATTACTGCTGTAAATATAAGTCTTTCTTTAAATAGATTCCTAGAAATAGACTTGTGTAGTCAAAGATTATATTATATCTATCTATTTCTTTCTTTCTTTTTTTTTTAGACAGAGTCTCATTCTGTTGGCCAGGCTGGAGTGCAGCGGTTCATTCTCAGCTCACTGCAACCAACTTGTGCTTCAGTCTCGCTAGTATCCCAAGTAGTTGGGATTACTGGTGCCTGCCCCCACACCCAGTTAATTTTTGTATTTGTAGTAGAGATGGGGTTTTGCTAAGTTGGCCAGGCTGGTCTCAAACTCATGACATCAAGTGATCCACTCACTTCAGTCTCCCAAAGTGCTGGGATTACAGGGATGAGCCACCATGCCTAACCTATCTGTGTAGATATATTTTTGATAGCTACCATGCAACTGATCTTTCAAAGTACTTTTACCCTTTATACTCTAACATTGAATTGACAATGCAGTTGTCTGTACTCTTACAAACACTGAAATACATTAATTTTAGGGTTTGTTTTGTATTGTTTGACAATGTGATAGAAAATAATATTGGATTGTTGTTTTAATTTCCATATTTCTGAATACTCAAGAGAGTTTTCAATAAAGATTTAAACTAAATGTTTATGTCTCATCCAAAATTCACATATTGAAATCCTAATCCTCAATGTGGTGGTACTGGGAGGTAAGGTCTTTGGAAGATGATTAAGTCATGAGGATGGAGTCCTCGTGAATGGAATGAGTGTCCTTATGAAGAAGATCCCAGAGAGCTCTCCTGACCTCTTTGTGCCATGTAAAGACACAGCGAGAAGTCGGCGGTCTGCAACTCAGAAGAGGGCCCTCACCAGAACCCAGTCATTCAGGCACCCTCTTCTCAGACTTCCAGCCTCCAAAACAGTGAGAAATAAGTTTCTGTTGTTATAAGCGCCACAGTCTATGGCACATTGTTATAGCAGCCTAAATTAAAACAGTTGGTAAAATAGAAACTTTACCATTCTCTAACTTTATTATGGGTATGACCCAGACATAATTTGTTTACATAGCACAGTAATTTCTTTTACAGTTTATATATTTTGCCAATGTTTAACTGTTAAAAAGGTTTAGGTAAAAATACAGATTTACAGCTTCTTTCAAAAGATCAAAAGATCTAACAACATTAAGTCTATATTCTTCAGTGACACAGTCACAAACACCAAGCAGTAGCTATATGGTCTCAACAGAGCATGCTTTCTTCCATTCCTCTCGGCTGACCTAAGTTCCGTTCTTTTATTTCCTACAACGCCATTAAACAACTGGAGTTAGCTTCCCCTGAACTAACCCAGTCACCAAGTGAGACAGGTGGCTCTAGAAAAAGAAAACTCAACAAACCAAAATGCTCATAAGATGTTTTATTTTACTTGGTTTGCATAAGAGTAGAGTATTTTAAAATTTGTTATGGAAATTTTCACAGAAGCAGGGAGAATATTATAATGAAGCCCCCATGTAAATATCAACCAGTTAAACAATTATAAAAATTTGGATATTTTTAGTTATTTTTATGGTCCTTGTTGAATATATGAGATGCATATGTGCTAACAGACATTTTTACACACCAATTGTTCTCCTGCTGTGCACTCTAGTTCCTACAAGGTGCTTTATGATTGGCAAATCATTCACTGACTCTTTCAACAACTCTTTACTGTTAAAGAAGACTTCCTTTATTCAAATGTCATTTGGGCCAATTTAAATTCACCAGGCAGAGATTTTTTAAAGTTCTATAAGAGGATATTACGATAATTAAAAGAGCACAAATAATAGTAAATACTATTTAGTATATACTATTTTCTAGGCCTTCTGCCACAGATTAGCACACATTACTTTATTATAACCATCCAGCAAAATAGATATTGGCCCCAATTTTATAAAGGAGAATATTGATTATCAACATCCAAAGCTTCATAATGAAATAAGTTTACTATTTTATTGACAGATGCATTTCTCATCAGAAACATTATAAAAGTGAAATTTTAAATCCCTCTATTACCTTGGACTGTAATATTCCTTTTTTTAAAATTTTGATCCAGACAGGCATTAATGTACTTAAGTGCATCAATGTACTTCCAGGTACTTCCAGGTAAACAGGGAGTACTTCCAGATAAATAGGGAGTAGACACAGGGGACTGCCTGCTTAAAAAAAATGAAATGGGACCCAGAATCTCATGATATCATATCTAAAATGTTCAAAATGCAATTGAAAATTATTCATTATACCAAAATCAGGAAAATCACAAAATGAATGAGAAAAGACTATCAACAGATAGCAATACCAAGATGAATCATATATTGTTGGAATTATTTAACAAATATTTTAAAGCAGAACATCACAAAAATGCTTCAACAAGTAATTGTGAATTATTGAAACAAATGAAACAATAGAAAATCTCATCAAAGAAATGGAGGCTATTTAAAAAAAGAAAACAATTTATAGACTTGAAAAATATAAAAACTGAATTATGGAGGTTGCAGTGAGCCACGATCATGCCACTGCACTCCAGCCTGGGCAACAGAGCAAGACTCTATCTCAGGGAAAAAAAAAAAAACACTGGATGGGCTCAATAGTAACATGGAGATGACAGAAGGTAAAATCAATGAAGTTGAAAAGTGATCAGTAGAATTTACTCAATATAAACAATTAAGCAAAATAGAGTGAAAATGTAAACACAGTCTCAGATACCTGAAGGACAACACAACAAAAGCTAACATTTGTATCACTGGTGTCCAAGAAGCAGAAAAGGGAGACACAATAGAACTGAAAAACTATCTGAAGAATAGTGACTGAAAAATCTCCAAATTTGGTAAAAGACATGGATCCACAGGCTAAAGAAAATGAATGAATCATTAAAAAAAAAAAAAAAGAAAGAAAGAAATCCAGGTGAGGATACATCATAGTTAAATTTCTGACAACAAAAGACAAAGAAAAAAATCTTGAAAGCATACAAAGAGAAGCAATTCATTACCTATAAGGAAAGGTCAATTTACCAGACAATGGATTTCTCATCTGAAATTATGGGGGTCATAAGAAAGTTTTACATTTTTCAAGTGCTAAAGGAAAAAAAGAAAAACCCTTAACCATGATTACTTTCTCCAGCAAATATATTTTTCAGGAATAAAAGGAAAATAAAGGCATCCTCAATCAAAGGGAAATCATGAGAATTTTTGCTAGCTGACCTACCCTTAAATGTTCAGAAGTAGTTCTCTATACAGAGAGGAAATAATAGCAAAAGACTTAGAACTTAAGAGGGGAAAGATAAATGTCAGAATGTGTAAAATTTGGGTTAAATTTAATATGCATCCTACTTCATGTGAGTTTCTTGAATCAATTTTTGTGGTTGAAATGAAAATTATAACACCAATTGATATGGTCTTCAACATATGTAGAGGAAATGCTTAAGGCACTTTTATTTGAAATGTGAGTGTGCCACTAGTCTACTAAAGAAAATTATTATTTGATATACAGGAACTCTACACAGTTCCTTAAAGAAGTTACATCAGTGTGAACTGACAGGAAGAGAAAGTACAAAATCAAAACAGGTCTTTAGACTTTCTAATTTCTATATGGGCAGGAGGTAGGATGAGAACTGAGACCATTGCTCTGTGTCAAACATAGGATATTTATTTATTTATTTATTTATTCATTCAGTCAGTCATTAATTCATTTTAAAAGGTAACTTAGAGAATAAAACCAAGAGACCAGAGGACAAATCTAAATGTTTTAGAGAATCATTCCCAAAAAGCAACTACAGGCCCAATCCAAGGAACTGACAATATATGTTAGGATGGATTTCAGAATGATGATGGATCAGTGACTGACTGCTATGTGCCTTTTATTTTCCTCTTCTTTGAACAGAGATGTCTATTACAACTTCCTGTCTCACTACTGTATGTTATGTGTGCTGGTGGAGAGGGTCATATAACTTGTGTCTTTAGTTTGCAGGTTTTCAGATTGAGAGAAAACCTACTTGAGGAGCTATACCTAAAGAACCTCACCAGAAAATCTTGTCTACATATCTGCCTTGCTTGCACATGAGATGGAATATGGGAATGGATAAAGGTTGTATATTTCAACTTGAGTGATTGCACAAAGCAGGCAAGACCCCTCAGAGCTCAGGTTGGAGCTGAGATAGTAAGAGAAGAGGTGAAGCCCAGGTATCAAGGGTTGACCTTGCCCTCACTGCAATATCTCAATGCTAAGCTCTAAGGAGTCCACAAATTATAAATTCAAACAGATTCCTAGTCATTATCACAATATATTTGCCATGGAGGAAACCAAGAACTTATTTTATATTTAAAAGTTTGTTCACTTGACCTGTAACTGTCAATTTTTACTCTTATCCAGCCCTCACAAATGTTGGAGCTGGGCTTAAGGATAGTGGAGCAATGATTTAAACTAGGACTGTAGGACCTATTTCCACACAGACTAATTTCATTAGAACCCTTGATATATTTCAAAACCCCATTGGAACATACTATTCCAATGGAATATGCTATAATGGGATATGTAATGAGTATATATGAGATATGCATATGCAATGAGTGTATATACCCACAAACCCACATACATAATGCTTATGCAGAAAGAATCCTTCTTAGAGTAGCTCTGAATTCTGGCAAAGCACAGACAAATGTAAAGATAAGATATTTACCTTCAATTTTGTTACTTGTTTTTAACAAATTTGACTTGTAACTTCTGTAGAACTAAAGAAAATTAATTCAAACTTTTTTACATACTTACTGATTCTCAGATTATTTAGTACAATATTTGGCACATAACTCAATAAATGTTTATGATAAAAGGCATCATATTTTTAATAATAAATATTTACTCACTGTAATACCATTTAGAATGCTAAGAAAGTTAACTAATCAACATAGGAAATGTCAATTCCAAATTTTAAGTAAAATTTACAGTGTTTTAATAATTTTATTGTGATGTATTTCATATACTATACAATTTGCCCCTTCAAATTGTATGATTTAGTGACTTTTAATATATTCTTAGAGTTATGCCACTATCACCACAATCAATTTTAAAACATTCTTATTATGCTAGAAAGCAAGCTCAGACCCCTTAGCAATCACTGCATAATCCTTCATACCTCCTTCCCTAGGAAACCACTAATCTACTTTTTGCCTCTATAGTTTCACCTGTTCTGAATATTTTGTATAAATGGAATTATACAATATGTGGGTTTTTGTGAGTGACTTATTTCATTTAGCATGTTTTCAAGGTTCATGCATATTGTATTATGCATCACAACTTCATTTCTTTGTATTGCTGAGTACTATTCCATTGTATGTATGTGCCAATTGTATTATCTATTTGTCCGCTTATGGACATTTGGGTTGTTCACACATTTTGGCTACTGAATAACACTCCTATGAACATTCCTGAGCAAGTTTCTGTGTCCACACAAAAACTTGTTATTTTTGTTTCTTTTTATTTCTTTTTATTTCTCCTGAGCATATACCTAGGAATAGATTTGCTAGACCATATGGTAATTCTGTGTTTAACCATTTGAGGAACTGACAAACTGTTTTTCAAAGTGTCTGCACCATTTTGCATTCCTACTAATGTTGTTGGGTTCCAATTTCTCCATATCCTCACCAACACTTGCTATTTTTTACTTTTTGATTACAACCATCCTCCCTGTGGTGTGAAGTGGTATCTCATTGTGTTTTAGATTTTTTTTCTTTGTTTCTTGAGATGAGGGTCCCACTTTTTAACCAGACTGGTCTTGAACTCCTAAGCTCTAGTGATCCTCCATCCTCCAGCCACAGCTTTTGGAGTAGGTGGGACTACAGGCATGCACCACCGCAACCGGCTACTTTTGCTTTTCCTTAAAGGCAAATAATGTTGAGTATCTTTTCATGTACTTATTGGTCATTTTGGAGAAATTTCTATTCATATATTTTGCCTGATTTTGACTTGAATTTTCTTTTTATTATTGAGTTGTAAGAATTTTTAAACATATGTTCTAGATCCTAGTCTTTGATCGAATGGATGATTTACAAATATTTTTACATTCCATAGATTATCTTTTCACTTTCTTAATTGTGTTCTTTGATGCACATTGTTTTTTTTTAGTTTTGATGAAGTCCAAATTGTTTGTCTTTGTGTGTGTATGCATTTGAAATCATATCTAAGAAACTTGCCAAATCCAATATTTGCCAGTGATTTATACCTATGTTTTCCTTTAAAAGTTTTGTAGTTTTAACACATATTTCCACAGTTTTGATCCATTTTTGGTTAATTTTTGTTTATGGTGTGAGGTGGTGTGGAGTCCGACTTCATTGTTTTCCCTGTGGACTTCAGTTGTTCCAGCATCATTTGTTGAAAAGACTCTTCTTTCCTTCATTGACTTGTCTTGACACCCTTGTTGAAAATCAACTGATCATAAATTAAAGGGTTGATTTCTTTTTTTTTTTTTTTTTTTTTTTTAAAGACAGATTGTCTCTGTTACCCAGGCTGGAGCTGGAGGGCAGTGACGTGATATTAGCGCACTGCAATCTCCATCTCCTGGGTTCAAACAATTCTCATGCCTCAGCCTCCTGAGTAGCTGGGACGACACGCCACTACACCTGGCTAACTTTTTTTTTTTTTTTTTTTGAGACAGAGTCTTGCACTTTCCGCCCAGGCTGGAGTGCAGTGACATAATCTCAGCTCACTGCAAACTCCGCCTCCCGGGTTTACGCCATTCTCCTGCCTCAGCCTCCCGAGTAGCTGGGACTACAAGCGCCCGCCACCTCGCCCGGCTAGTTTTTGGTATTTTTTAGTAGAGACGGGGTTTCACCGTGTTCACCAGGGTGGTCTCGATCTCCTGACCTCGTGATCCGTCCGTCTCGGCCTCCCAAAGTGCTGGGATTACAGGCTTGAGCCACCGCGCCCGGCCAATTTTTTGTATTTTTAGTAGAGACGGGGCTTCACCATGTTGTCCAGGCTCATCTCAAACTCCTGGCCTCATGTGATCCACACACCTTGGCCTCCCAAAGTGCCAGGATTATAGGCATGAGCCACCATACCTGGCCAAGGTTGATTTCTGGACTCTCAACTTAGTCCATTCATCTATATGTCTCTCCTTATGCCAGTTCCACACTGTCTTGGCTACCGTAATTTGCAACAAGTTTTGGAATCAGAAGGCCTGAAACCTCTAAATTTATGATTCTTTTGCAAGACGGTTTGACTACAATCTACTTTAAATGCTTAGCTTTGGAGTAAATTTAATGTTTTTTGCAGAGTTTTCGTTATTCTCTTAAGTAGCTTTTTATTTACTTATGTCTGCTTTGCCAAATCAGTTTATGATATTAGCAAGGAATAGTAGTTGACCTTCAAATTAAGTCAGAAAGAAAACTAAATTAAATAGGAGGCTTTTTCTTAAGCATATAAAATTCTGAGATAAATTTTTAAAATTAAAAGTTTATCCTTTATTTACTTTACTAACCCAAACAATAAATGACCAAATCTACTTCATTTGCAAAATGTTAGTGGAAAATATGCTATCGTCAAATGATTCTTTCCAAAAATTCTTCTTCTTTCAATAATTTACAGCCATTCCTTTGGGATATTTTGATGCTACAAATTGTTTTACTGTATGACTAAACAATATTGAATAGGAGCTTTTATTTCTATGTATAACAAAAAATAGACTAGGCCAGTACAGTGGCTCATGCCTATAATCCCAGCACTTTGGGAGGCTGAGATGAGAGGATCACTTGAGGCCAGGGTTGGAGAACAGACTAGGCAACATAGCAAGACCCCATCTCTATAAAAAATTTTTATTTTTAAATTTTTTTTAGATGGAGTTTCACTCTTGTTGCCCAAGTGGGAGTGCAATGGTGTGATCTCGGCTTACTACAACCTCTGCCTCCCGGGTTCAAGTGATTCTCCTGCTTCAGACTCCCGAGTAGCTGGGACTACAGGCATGCACCACCACACACCTATACTCCTAGCTACTCGAGAGACCAAGGCAGGAGGATTGCTTGAGCCCAGGGGTTCAAGGCTGCAGTGAGCTATGATCATGCCACTGCACTCTAACCTGAGCAATGGAGTGAGACTCCATCCCTAAAGAGAGAGAATGAAAAAGAATAGACTAATACCAGATGCAACTGAGGACATTTAAATTAGATGTTTTCACTGAGTCAATGTGCTATTTTAACCCTGACACCCATTTTAAAATAACACATACTAAAAAAAAACATTTTACTTGATAGTTTGAATACTCATAGACTATTATATACTGAATAGTCCCCTTACAAATGTTTTTAAAATTGTTGTTTTGGTAACTGTAGCCTTGTAGTATTGTTTGAAGTCAGGTAACATGATGCCTCCAGCTTTGTTCTTTTTGTTTAGGATTGTCTTAGCTATTTGAGCTCTTTTTTGGTTCCATATGAATTTTAAAATCGCTTTTTCTAATTCTGTGAAGAATATCATTGGTGGTTTGATAGGAATGCCACTGAATCTGTAAATTGCTTTGGGCAGTATGGCCATTTTAACAATATTGATTCTTCCTATCCATGAGCATGGAATGTTTTTCCATTTGTTTGCGTCATCTCTGATTTCTTTGAGCAATGTTTTGTCATTCTCATTGTGGAGAGCTTTCACCTCTCTGGTTACTTGTATTCCTAGGTGTTTTTTTAATTCTTTTTGTGTCGATTGTAAATGGGATTGCATTCTTGGTTTGGCTCTCAGCTTTGACGTTGTTGGTTTATAAAAATGCTACTCATTTTTGTACATTGATTTTATATCCTGAAATTTTGCTGAAGTTGTTGATCAGATCTAGGAGTTTTTGGGCAGAGATTATGGGGTTTTCTAGGTATGGAATCATATCTGTGAACAGAGATAGTTTAACTTCCTGTCTTCCTTTTTGGATGTCTTTTATTTCTTTCTCTTGCCTGATTGCTGTGGCTAGGACTTCCAGTACAAGTTGAATAGGAGTGGTGAAATAATTTTTTGAACAATTATCTCATTAAATTATTAAATACTACTATACAACTGTTCAAATTGCAATGTCCATTTTATAAATGACACATAGCCAGAACTGTGCTTACTTGTAGCATACCAGGGGCATGGGAATTTCCATTGTATCTGTCAACCACAGTTGTCAGTAGGAGGAGAATTCCCTCAGTGGTGTTCAAGGGCTATTGTTCTGGTTGTGGAGGGAATTCCTCTGTATGTGGATGGAGCATGGTCTCTTTACCTGAAGAGCAGCCTCATGTACTCTAACCAAAAGAAAGGCCTGATCAATGGAATCAAAGATAGATTTATTCATATCTTTTTATTAATTTTTTTCTTAACACAGATAGATTTTTACCACAAGAAAACAAATTTCAAATTATAAATAATTACTTTTTTCAAGATTTGTAAGTAGGGAATTGAATAAAAATGGTCATCATCATCTCTGTCTCAAATCATCTCTCAAGGTGCTTTTAAATACATTATTTATCAATTACTTATTGAATATGTTCCTTCTGCCAGAGACTATACCAAGTGCTAGTTATAAAATGATGAACCAAACAGACTAGGGTTCTTTCATAATGTGGTTAGTGTTCAAATAAGAAGTGAAAAGAATGAACAAACATATTCTTGGTGAATTAATTAATTCACTAATTAATAACAAAAAAATTCAGATAATGATAAGGTGCTATAAAGCACAGCACGGTGACCAAGAAAGTTGAGGTGGTATAAAAAATGGAAAACAATACAATTCAACATCTCAAAAATTATTTTATATTATCATTTCTAGAGAACTGTCCAGGGCCCCAGATTATAGGCACCAAAATTCTGTGAAGACATTTATAAAGTAAAACAACTCATATGAAAGAAATGGGACAGTAAGGGATTGGAAGGACATAGTACAAGGAATGAGTGAAAGAAATGGTGATATATAGACTGCAAAAGGAAATAGTAAAAACAGAAGCATGAAAATTAGATTTATATATTCGGAAAGTTGTCATGAAATGGAAGGAACAGAACAATTGTATGTTTCACATAGAAAGGACTAAACTAGGAAGAATAGGAAAAAAATAAAAAATTGGATTTATTGGATCTTCAGTAAGTGCCAAGCACTGTATGCTGTTTTATAAATATTTAGTTTTATGTTTTCATTATTCTTTTGATAATTTTCTTTTTATATTATAAATTGATAAATTATAATCATATATATTGATGGGATATAAAGTAATGTTATGACACATATATACAAGATAAGAGGAATAGTTTTAATTTTTGAAGATCAACAGCAGAGCATGCTAATAATTGATTACTAATGATATAGCTCATAACTGAGGACCATACATTTCAATATTGCTAAAAGAGTAAATTTCTAAAGTAAATTTCTTACCACAAAATATGTTAAATATTTGAGGTGACAGATATGTTAATAAGTTTAATTTAATAATTCCACATTTTATCTAAAAATCGTAATACTACTTTGTACCTTATAATTTGTCAATATACAATAAAAATAAATATATAAAAGTTAAATCAAGCTAATTAACATATTTATCACTTTAAATAACTATAATTTTTTGCAGTGAGAACATTTGAAAATTTACTCTCTTAGCAATTTTGAAATGTGCCATTTGTACACTTTGGCCAACATCTCCCCACTTTCCTCACCCCTAGCCTCTGGTAACTATCATTCTACTCTCTGTTTCAATGTGTTTGTTTGTTTTAGATTCCACATGTAAATGAGATCATGCAATATTTCTCCTGCTGTGGCTTATTTTACACAGCATAATGTCCTCCAGGTTCATTAATAAATGACAGAATTTTATTCTTTTTAAAAACCAAATAGTATTCCATTTCATATTTTCATTATCCATTCATCCACTAATGGATAATTTCTTTTATTCCTCTTCATTTACTAGGGAATAGAGGTCAACAAAGTTAAGAACCATGCCTAGATTCACACAGTGAATAGTGATGCTGGGTTTTGGCCTTGAAACTTCTCCAAAAATAATGTGCTTTCTTCTGCATGTTTCTACTTCTTGATTTTGTCTTCATGTAAAACATAACTTTCCAACTTTTAGAAGTGCCTCACCTTGTAAAGTTGTGGCCTTCCCGTCACAGGAACTGTTAGTGAAGAGATGCCTTGTTCAGAAAGTAACTTCTAAGGCCCCCAACGACTCTAAACGACTCCAATTTCCACTATGTGAGTTAAAAAGCCACGGTCTACAGCACCCTATCCAACTGGTAGGAACACGCTACATCAGTGCAGTTGACTTCACAGGATTAGCAAATCATCATGTATTAGAGATCTTGGCCCTATGGGATTTGGAAGCCTCTCTTATAAGTGGAAAACCCTGAAATAGAATGAAAGTACTGTATGAGACACCAAAAGGAAGTAGGCTAGCCTGAAAAAAAAAAAAAAAAGAGTTACCTAGTTCATAGTTTTGACTCCATCCAAATTACAAAACATTTTCCCGGTTCCAATATGGTTTTTATTTTTCAAAGTTGTAATTATCTATGAAATCAAGTCTAAATATTTGATGCCCAGCACGAATGAAAAATAAATTTTGTAGTAACAGATCACTAAATAATCAAAATAAGTAACTCATTTTATTATAATCTTCTCGAATTGGACACAAACAAGATATTTCACATTTCACATTGCTTTTATCTATCAGTGATGACTGAAAAACTATGTATCTTCAGTAAGTGGTTCTTTTCAGTGGACAATCTTAACATACTCCCTTTATATGTTAGTTTCAAGTCTGTTGTGAGTCTTTAAGCTAAAATTAATTTTTCAGTCATTTTAAAAACCTAGCTGTCAAATCTAATACTAAATTTTCAGTGGTTAAGAATTTTATAGTACAATTTTGTGCTATTTAGAATAGTATCTTTTTAATGGTTTTAAAATTATATGCCATTAATATTACCCAGTGACTATTTTCAACATATTATTGGACTAATGTAAAGAAGAGAGTAATCAAATTAATCACATCTTTTATAATCTTAATTTTATACTTAACTTTTCCTATACAAAGTTAAATAATCCTACTTGCTACAGTTTCTCATCATAACACAAGTAAGTCCTACGCACCTTTGACCATACTTTTCCCTTCATTGGGCTTCTTAATTACATGTTTTAAGTAAAATGGACAAAACTGAGGTTCAACCTCACTTAGCTAAGGAGATTGGTCTAAATCATGGTCCAAAATAACTTGGTTTGCTAATTTCATAAAATTAATAGTGCTACTTAGAAAAAGTTGAGTGATGTAAAAGAGAGAAAAGGAAGGTAGTTTACCTTAGTTCCACTTAGGTTTGGGAATATGGTAGTAAAAAGGCCAAATAGAATCCAAATGCATATTAATTTAACAATTAATGAGCAGAGGACAGAATAGGGGAAAAAATCTTCAGAAAGACTATCAATGCATTTTTGTACTTTCTGCCATTCTCCAAACTTTAATTTGTGAGGACACTTTCATCACACTTTTAAATTAGCCTAGATTCTATAAATTTTTCTTTTTCATTAATTTTGCCTGCAAGGTATACAGCTGCCAAATATTTCATGTAACAATTTTATACTATCAATTCACATATAATAAAAGGAAAATAATGTTTTAAATCCACCACACAGACACACATCCCTCATGATTTAGCAAAAAAGTTTTTGCAAATGCTGTTAGCAACAGATCAGGCTAAAATCATTAAAGTGTGACAAAACAGTGTTTTCATTATTAACAATTATATTTAAACACAAACAGAACATATATGAAAAATACAGGCATGTTACTATCCTTAAACACATAAATAGACGCAGCATCAATACAAGTAGTATAAAACTAGAAACAACATTACTAT
Organism: Papio anubis; assembly: GCF_008728515.1. Taxonomy (NCBI): domain Eukaryota; kingdom Metazoa; phylum Chordata; class Mammalia; order Primates; family Cercopithecidae; genus Papio; species Papio anubis. The sequence goes on along the minus strand of NC_044979.1, from coordinate 44,789,466 downwards.
CCATTCAATCAATAAATGTATATTGATTGTTTACTAAGTACTCTGCTACATCATGGGAGCATACTGATGAAAAAAACAGTTCCTGTAACTGAAAAACTTGCCTTTCAACAGAGATGCAGACATGAACATATGATTTCTAAAACCATGTGCTATAACAGAGGCTCCCAAATGTGGTCTGCAGACCAGTGGCATCAGCATCTCTTGGGAACCTAGACATGCAAATTCCATTTGCTCCACAGACCCACTGAATCAGAATATCTCCAGGTGATTTGGATAAAGTTTTAGAACCACTATACTACAAATTTAGGTGATCCATAGTGAATAAAATCTATGACTAGAGATATTGTTGCTTAGGGAATCTTTAATGGTGTTACAAAGAAAGTGTCAAGTACCTCAGTAAATGATGTTCCTTTTTTAGTTCCTTTTGTGGCAGGATGAAACTGCCTGGCAATGAAGTGTTAAAAGACCTTTCGGCCAGGCGTGATGGCTCACGTCTGTAATCTCAGCACTTAGGGAGGCCGAGGTAGGCGGATCACCTGAGGTCAGGAGTTCGAGACAAACACAGAGAAACCTTGTCTCTACTAAAAATACAAATTTAGCCAGGCATGGTGGCGCATGCCTGTAATCCCAGCTACTCAGGAGGCTGAGACAGGAGAATCTCTTGAACCTGGGAGGTGGAGGTTGTGGTGAGCCGAGATGCCGCCTTTGCGCTCCAGCCTGGGTAACAACAGAAAACTCCATCTCAAAAAAACAAAACAAAACAAAACAACTTTCACCTTCCCAGGACACAGAAGAAGTAACCATGTATGTACCAAGAACCCTCAATGATCAGTAAATAGAGATGTGACAATGGAAGCAGGCAGCACATGCAGGCAATCACTTTGCAGAATATATCACACAGCAAGGTGAGGCACACAGAAGATGACCCTGTAATCCTGGCTTAATGTTCCACTTTATCAAGGAGAAACTGGAGACCAACACCACTATCCAGCTTACTCTTGTGTAGTCAATAAATTCGGCCTTGCTCAGTGAGTGGTCTGATATTTGTCCTTGGCTTCTGGAAGGTCATCTATATCATATTTGATAGAAGTGTCCTTGTTTAAAAGAGGAATTGGCCCCAGTGGATCTTAGGGTGAGACCAGCCATACCAAATAGTCTTAGGGTAGGGACTGGCCACACAGAAAGACTAGCAATGGGGTCTCTAGGTCACACAATGTCTGTCAACCTGGAGGCTGAGGTCAACTATATGTGTTGATCAATCATGCCTATGTAATGAAGACCAATACAAACTCCAAATACTAACGTTCAAGTGAGTGTCCCTGTTTAGAAATACTCCATTCATACTGTCACTGGAAACTCCATGGGGAGAGAACTATGACACTTCATATTTGGAACCTTCCTGGACTTTTCTCTATGTTTCTCTTTATTTTGCTAATTTTAATCTATATCCTTATTCTGTAATAGACCATAAACAAGAGTATATTCACTTTCAGTGAGCTTTGTGTGTTATACCAGCAAATTAACACTCTGGGTAGTTTGGGGAACCTCTGCAAACTTGCAATTGGTATCAGAATTGAAGGCAATATTGGAGACAGTGAATTCTAACTCTACATTGGGCTCTAGCTTCTTGCAGTTGATTTCTGTGAAGTGGGATTTACTGGAACAACCCTGACTCATTGAATCATGTGGTTTGGTAAGAAGGATGAGAGGGTGCAGAGACTGAATCTTTGATTTTGCAATGGCCCAGAGTCATATGGTATAAAACTACAGCTGTGCAATGATCTGGAGGTATTATAAAAGTTAAAAATAGAATTTAGAACTCCCAGGGAGTTGGTTCACTACATGCATAAGGAAATGCAAATTAATAAGAAACAAGTGAAATATACAATGCCTAGGTCATTGTTGTCTGTAATAGCTAAAATGAAAATAAGGAAAAATTGGTCTGATCTTAATGCTGGAACAAGTGTGGATTCCAGCTAGTTCAAGCTATAGCTACTGGCCTCAGGGACCCAACTTTCAGGTAAAATGAAAGTGAAAGTAAAAGAAACTTTGGGGGTGGACCCCGATGCTGGGACCAGCTTGGAGTCCAGCCATTTCCAGCAACAGCCACTAGACTTAGAGTTGCTTTCAAGGGGGGAGGGGAAATGTGCAGAAACAACAAATAGTGAAGGTTAGACTGAGTCACAAGAATAGAGAATGACAAAGTGGAGAGTCAAGGAACTCATCCCAGCATTGTGGAAATCTCTAAATGTTACAGTAAGTAGCAGTCAGGCATGAGCAGGGCAGAAGAGGGCCCTCCCCCACCCACCCACCAGAAATGTCAGGCGACCATCAGGTGATGGTTCAGCAGTTGTCACACTGCCTCTCTAAAAATGATAACTGGTACTTGGGGCCCAGGGAGTGGTAGTTTCCTGAAGGCCCACAGTTGTCACACTAAAATGATAATTGGTCACAGGGACCAGGAAGAGGCAATTTCCCAATACATAAAAACACTTAAAATTGGTAGTCAGCAGTTTCCAATAAAATATCAGGAATTGCGCGAGTGAACTTGAGCATGTGTATTAAGAGACAAAGTGGTGGAGTATGACCTTCTGGGGGCAGTCCTCCAGAAAGGCGAAGAAAGCCTCAGGTGAGCATGCCTACAGCTTCCTAAACACACTGAGCATGCTCACTTCCCTTGCGCAAGGAGGGCGCCACGAATGCAGGCAGTTCACTCAAAGGAAAGAAAGAATGGAAAGGGGCGCAAGATGCAGGAAGTAGACCAGCATATAAAGTCCTAGGATCAAGGTTAAACAGGGCACTTGACCTCCAAAGTGCCCGCTTGGATCTCTTCCAAGTATACTTTCTTTTCTTTCCTGCTCCAAAGTTTTTAAATAAATTTCCACTCCTGCTTGGAAACTTGCCTCAGTTTTTCTGCCTTATGCCATTCAGTCAAATTCTTTCTTCTGAGGAGACAAGAGTTGAGTTTGCTGCAGACTCATACAGATTCACCGCTGGTAACTCGGGTAACTCGGGTATTCCCTGCCCCTAACATATTTGGTGCCATGACTCAAATTGTTCCGTGGTGTTAAGAGGTCTCTATGACTCATCTTCTTCAGCTGGAGGTGTCCAACTCCCATACTCCCTTCCCCTTTCTGTCTCTCCTGCTTACCAACCAACCTCCAGAACAATTCTTTTGGCCATAACTGACTCTGCTAGCCTTTCCCTGCCAAGCCTCTGCCACTAATTTCTCAGCTCACACTGATGGATGGCTCCCAGGAGTGGGAAGGATATTAGAGTCCACACTGAGTAGATTTGAGGCAGCATGGCCCTCCTCGACAGGAAGCTCACAAGAGTGGTGAGGCTAAGGCCTAAAACCATGCAATGTCTGGGGCTCCTGTGCCTTTTTTTTTTTTTCCAACTCAAATCTGCTCTTTTCCAAAACCTGTGCCACCAGCTCCCCTGTTTTCTCTGTGTGTGTTCTGAAATTGTCTTGTGCACCTGCCGGACAGTGCACATCAGAGACAAGTCTGCCTAACCTAAATATATCTGCTGTAGGATATAGAAATTCAATTGTTGATGGAATTAAGGTGAAAGTTTAGGTAGAAATTGGAATATTTAAACAGACTTCATGTGAAGTGTTTGTATCTCTTTTACCTGAATGTATTATGGTAATGGATAATGTATTTTAAGGAAGACTGTTTCCAATATCTAGTATTGTAAAACAGAAGGCATGTAAACCCACCTTTCTGCCAATATTGATTGGACATGCTAAATAAGAATCAATAAAGTTACCTAAACCCACACATCCATTAATTTCAAAAACTTTAGAGTATCTAGACTACCAAAAAAAAAAAAAAAGATTATGGACAAATGGTCTGTTACAATAGTTATGTGTGGATCATGACCTGGGACTTGGCAAAAGCCTGTAAGCACTATCCAGAGACAACCACTGGGATTTGGAACCACAAAATATCCATTTGAGAGACAATTACTAGCGTGCTGTTGGATATTGATACTGCTCCTATGACTGAAGGACATAAAATAATCCTGAAATCCGAATCACCTGTAATGTCTTAAGTTATCTCAAATAAATGGCCTAATGGGAAGGGTATTGTCCAGAAAAATGCCATAACACGTTAGCAAAGAACTGTTTGTTTTACAAGAGGCAGTTCCAAGGTGAATATATAGCATTTTGTTTGGAAGGCTACCAATCTGATCAAAGAAGGTGTGATGGGTAATTTTATCATCAACATGGTAGGCTGTGATGCCTAGTTGTTTGGCACAACACTAGTCTACACGTTGCTGTGAGAGTATTTTATAGATGTGGTTAATTCCCATGATCAATTGACTTTGGTCACAACATGGGTGGGCCTTGTCCAATCAGCTGAAGGTCTTCATGACAAAAACCTGAGGTTTTCTGGATAAGAAGAAATTCTGTCTTAAGACTACAACATAAACTCTTGCCTGAGTTTCCATTCTGCTGGCCTTTCCTGTGGATTTCATACTTGCCAGGCTTCACAATAACACCATATCACTTGAAATTTACTTCTTACCTGATGCAGTAGTCCCAGGACCAGGGCTGCAACTGTGGGTACAGGAAGCAGAGATGATCCTTCAGTAAGGAGACTGGAATGGTACTTGTTAACACTTAGGTCTGAATTACTACGGCTTAATGGGGTGAACTGTGTATTCATCTCAATTGGCAAAGGTGTGGTTGATAATAAATGTGCTTATATTGCCCAGTGGTTGAGGCAACTGACCAGTTCTGTACCTATGTAACCCTACTCTAAATTACTAGAAACAAACTGAGTGGGAGGAATTTGCTAGACTAGTATTGCTGCTGGCAATCTGGACCAGCACCTTGTCAGAGCCTAATATCCCTTCCAAAAGTAGAAAAGTTTGGCTATATATGTGAGAAGGAAGAATTGTAGCTAAGGGCAAGGAAATTAATAAATGGGTCATACAATGACAAAAATCCAGTATTGCATTAATGTCTTGAAAGAGGCCCAAGAGATGATATTGTGAGAAATGAATTTCTTTATTTAAGTTGCTCAGCCCATGGTATTTTTGTTATGGTAACTCAAATGGACTAAGACAGAAATTGGTTCTAAGAAGGCAGGGAGGGGGTGCTATGACAAATACCTAAAAATGTAAAGGCAGATTTGGAGTTAGGTAATGCATACAGGCTAAAAGAGTTTTGAGGTGCATGCAAGAAAAAGCCTAACTGCCATGAATGAAATTTTGAAAGCCATTTTGATGAGACCTCAGATGGAAATGAAGAACACATTATTGGAAACTGGAGCAAGGGCAATCCCTGTTCTGAAGTAATAAACAACTTGCCTGAATTGTGTTCATGTTCTACTGTTTTATAGACTGTGCCAAAGAATTGTGTTTGCATTCTAGTGTTTGTGTAGTGTAGGCAGAACTTGCAAGCAATAAAATTGGATATCAAGCTGAAGAGATTCTAAGCAAACTGTTGAAGGTATGACTTGGCTTCTTCAGACTGCTTCTAGTAAAATTTGAGAAGTGAAAATGACTTAAGAATATAACTGTTAAGCAAAGAGGAAGCAGAATTTATAATTTTGGAAAATTCTCAGCCTATCCACATTGCAAAAAAAAAAAAAATGAGAAAGAATGTTTTGAAGAGATAATTAAGGGTGTGCTCAACTGCCTGATTGATAATATGATAAGTAAGATGCAAACTACGGACTGATTGAACCATCTCAACAAAAGTCAGCAACAGCGATATGAGACTATACCAGAATAAATACTGACAAGCTGGGTCTAAAGAAAATAGAGAAGTGGGACAAATTTAAGAAGACTATCAGATTTCTCAGACCCTACAGGATCAGGTCATTGAACTATGCAGCTGCTACTATGGGTTTGAATGTGTCCCTTACAAAATTCATCTACTGAAACTTAATGGTCAATGTGACAATGTTAACGGGTGGTGCCTTTAAGAGGTGATTAGACCATAAGGGCTCTTCTTTCATTGACGAAATTAAAGCCTTTATAACAGAGGCTTAACAGTGTGTTCAGCCTTCTTTTCCCCTTTTGTCTTTTCCACTATGTGAGGACACAGTGTTCCTCCCCTCCAGAGGATGCAGCATCAAGGTGCCATCTTGGAAGGAGAGACTGGGACCCTCACCAGACACCAAACCTGCCAGTGCCTTGATCTTGGACTTCCCATCGACCAGAACTGGGAGAAATAAATTTTTGGCTTTTATACATTACTCAGTTTCTGATATTTTGTAATAGCAGCACACACCAAGACTGCCACAGAGATGCACTATTCTTCAAGCCAAGAGAAGAGAGACCTCCGAGATGATTCAGAAATTATCAGGGTTGCCACTCACACCACAGGCTCAGAGTGCATAGGCCCAGGAAGCAAGGCTGCCTCCACCTGAACTTCAAGGAGGGAATCAATGTTCAGAGGAGCCTGGTGGTTTGACTTCCCCACTCATCCCAACAGAGAGATGTGGCATGAGCAGGGCCACTGCAGAAAGTCACGCTGTGGGCAGTGCCCCAAATGAACTGTGGGAGTGATGCTGCTATCCCTGAGTGTCTAGAAGGCAGGACCTCTGCTGCTGTGGTCCTGCAGCACAAAGCGTGAGGCCACAGAGGATTCTCCTTGAGTCTTAAGATCACATGCAGTTTATCTTGCTAGGTTTTAGATTTGCTTGGGACTTATCATCTCTTCCTTCTTTCCCGTTTCTCCCTTTTGGAATGGCAATGTCTATACTATGCTTGTTCCATTATTGTGTTTTGGAAGAAAGTATCTTGTTTGGTTTTACAGATTCACACCTAGAGTAGAATTTTACCTCAGGATGAACCGTATCTTGAGTATAACTCGTATCTGACTTAGATGATTTTCAGATGACTCTTTGGACTTAAGACTTTAGAACTGATGCTGTAATGAGTTGACTTTAGGCTAGTTGGGATGGATTGGATGCATATTTCATGTGAGAACAACATGGATTTGGGGAAGTCAGGAGCGGAATGCAATGGACTGAATGTTTGTGTTCCCCCAAAATTTATTTATTGAAAACCTAATCCCAATGAAGTGGTATTAGGAGTTGGGGACTTTTGGAGGGGATGAGATCATGAGGGTAGAGCCCTCATGAATGGGGTTAGTGCCCTTATAAAAGGGACCCAGATAGCTCTCTCCCCCTCTTTCCATCAAGTGTGGACACAGTGAATAGACAGCTGTCTATGAACCAAGGAAGTGGGCTCACCAAACACTGAAACAATCAGTATCTTGATCTTGAATTTCCTAGCCTCCAGAACTGACAGTAATAAGTGGTTTTTGTTTAAGCCAGCAATCTATGGTATTTCATCAAAGCAGCTCAAACAAAGACACTAACCATCAGCTAATTTCTATGCCTAAAGAGTTCTATACATGCTTATCATAAGATACAAATAACAGTAAAGCAAGGGAAAAAACTATGGAAAATTATGCAATTTTTTATAGGCTTTGTAAGTTGGGTTAGTTTTTGAAGTATATCCCTACCTCAATAATGGATCCTCCAATGTTAGTCATATTTATATTGATACTATTGCTTTATCTGTAATAAATGTTATATTAAATATAAATTCTCAAACAAACATGGTTATTTTGTTATAAAATACCTTGGCCAGAGGCCACAGGATTACTTATTTTGTAAAGAATTTAGATTTGCCCAAAGAGAAGTATGACCTTTGCTTCTGATTTCTGGGAAGTAACTATATCAATCCTAATAGGAGTATCCTTGTTTGAATGAGGACTGGCCTTACTGGATCTTAGAGTAGGACCAGCCACACCCAATGGTCCTATTGTTGGTATAAAAATACCAACAATATAACTTAGGGTGGGGGTTTTGGATCATATAGTATCAGTCAACGTGGAGGCTGAGATCAAAAATGTGGGAAATCAATTAATCAATCCTGCCTACATAATGAAATTGCAGTGAATGCCAAACCTTGAGTGAGCTTCTTTGGTTGGCAATGCTCCATGTATATTATCACACATCAAGACTGGGATAGTAACACATCCTGACTTCACAGAGAAAAGACAATGGAAGTTTCATGTTTGGAACCCTACTGGATGCTGCCCTGTGCACCTCTTCTTTTGGTTAATTTTAATCTGTTTTCCTTTCATGTAATAAAGTCTGTGAGTATAACAGTTTTCATTGGTTGGGCATGGTGACTCACACCTCTAATCCCAATGCTTTGGAAGGCTGAAGATTGCTTGAGCCCAGGAGTTTAATGCCGCAGTGAACTATGATGGAACCACTGAACCCCAGCCTGGGTGAAAGAACAAGACCTCATCATTGTAAAAAAAATAATTTTTAGTAAGTTATGTGAATCCTTCTAGTGGAATATCAAACCTGAGGGTGGTTTTGGGAATACCCTCAGCTTGTAATTGGTGTCAGAAATGAAGGTAATCTTGGGCCTTCTAAGTACATAGTTGGCCTTAACTCTTTAGAATCTTTATAGGTTTTTCTTGTTATTTATGAATGTGCGAATGTTTATATTTTTTTAAATGTATGAAATTCTCATACCACCACATTATGGATATAATGAAAAAGTATTTTCATTATATTTATAAAACCCCAAGTGAAAGATCCCATGTAGACATTATAGAGTGGTATCCGGACTACAAAGACCTTACTTAAAAAGAGGCATAAAGATTTTGTTGCCTTAGAGTGGACAAGGCAGTCTCTCTTAAAGTAAAATTTTGTCTGAGCATACTCCACACCAGTATAGTGAATAATAAAAACCTGAGAGTTCACAAGATATGCAACTATGCCTGAGGATACTTCACTGGATGTTTTCCAGGGTTACGACATTTATCTGTGTGTGTGTGTGTGTGTGTGTGCGTGCGCGCCTGTGTGTATTCAAATGGCACCTCTACACCAGATATGCTGGATGTGGAGTCCTAAGATCTATTTTTAATGAGTAGCTACAACACATTACTGCAGTGACAGCAATTCTTGGCAAGACTTGGGCAAATCTCTTAAGTTTTCTTTGACTTGGTTAATTGGAAAATAACAAATTCTAGGAAGTGCAAGGCAGTAACGAAAATAAAAGTCTAGGGGAATCAATGAAAGGAGGGAGCAGACAAGGAGTATGACTGAAGGAGTATGCGGTAGACATAATGGGCTTTTGTGCTAAGCAGATTTTAGGTTTCATTCTGCAGTTTTGACAAGCAATTGAAGAATTTTGAATATGATAGTGTTTTTAACCCAATATCTTTAGCTTTTAAGATGCATCCTATAAATCAGTGTCTTATCTACAAGACCACATTTCTTTTCAATCAAAAAATTCGGTTAAATGAATGAATGAATGTTGTTTCCCAAAACTCAAGGCTTGTTTCATTACCAGAGGATGAAGTGGTAATTATTTGACACGAAGGTATTTGATTTCCTTAATGATAATCACTTCATCATTCCTTCTCTAAGGTGAAAAAGAAAAAAAAAGATTTTTTTTCATTCTAAGGGACTCAGGATAATAAATCAGAGTCCCAATTTCAACAATATAAAGAGAAACTTTAAAAATCAATGCTAAGTGAAATAAGATGTAAAAGAAAACTATATACAAAAAATGCATATTTGAATCATGGTTTTTTTGGGTACCAGTCCATAAAGTGAGGGAAATGTATTCGATTGTCTTTAAGTCTCCTTTGGCTCTTTGTTTCTATAAATTCTACCTTAGAAAGAAAGTAAGAATGTGTGCTTGAAATTCATTAATAATTTAATAAAAAGTAAACAATCAGTAGAAACTAAAATTCACTGGGTTATTATATGTTAATTTATACAAAATTTCTCTGGATAGTTGTTTTTTGCCTTTTTATATTTCTTCTAAGCCAGTTTTCAAACCTTCCTGCAGAGGTGCTTCAGTGGTAGAGCAGAATGAGTGGATCCCTGAAACCTCAGGAAGACATATGTATATTCAGTGATTAATAATTTATCTTAATAGGAGGATAAGTTCAAGAGCTCTGTTTCAAAGCATAGTGACTATAGTTAACATCAACATATTGTATTCTTGAAAATTGCTAAGAAATACGAATTTAACTTCTAAAAGAAAGTGTTCTCACCACATACACACACAAAAAGCAGGTAAGGTAATGTGTATGCTAATTAGCTCCATTTCACAGTGTATACATATTTCAAAACAACATATTTTACATGAAAAATATACACGATCTGTATTTTTTAATTAAAAATAAATAATATGTATCTTAACAATTCATTAGAATTTGACATTCTACATCATAATTAGTAATATTTCAACTATGAGACAATAAAATTGAGATTTCTGGAAAAGGTTTTCTGCTACTCCCCCGACTCCCATGCCCAAACACATAGTGCATGCACACACACAGACATACACACAGACGCACGCACAGTGACTTCTGACTCTAAGGTTACTTGCTGTTCAAACTGTTTAGACTTGCTCCTTGATAGTGCACTTGTCCTAAATGCCTCTCCCAAAGTGGCTTTGCTCTCCTGTTACTCTAACTATGGTAAGGCTTTTCTCATCTATCCATTAACTTTCTTTTGTAATTATATCATCACACTTCTTTTCTTTGTCTGCAAGGCTCTGGCCACTGATTCCCATCTGTATGGAAGAGCTCCCATTTTCTCCTTAACACACAGCCCAGACCCTTTAATCTTTTTTTTTCTCCACCATATACCCTCACTCCCTCTCACCCTTTTTCTCACTCTTATTGTCTATTCTTTTATCACAGTTCCATTTTGCGTGACAGTGTCCCATAAAATTCACTGGGGTTAAATCCTTTGATGATACTTCCTTCTAGTGCTTTCTCTGCCCAAACTGTGTGATGGTTTTGTTTTAGGTTTGTTTCACATTAGTAAATTTTTCACATTGTTTTCTGGTATTCTGTTTTTCAGCCCACTTGAATTATCTGATTAGTGAACAAACTTTATTTAATTAAACCTTTCTAAATCCATCTGGCATGTGCCTTTGGTGGGATAAAATTAAGCATTGCTAGATATTAGTACGCAAGAAACTGTTTGCTTGTGATGGAAATAATGATAAAGTGGGAGACCCCCTCTACATTTCAATGTTATGTTTTCTCAGGTTTTCTAAATTACATTTTTCATTTCTCCAACATAAAAAAAGAGTTCTCTGATATTACCTATATTTGCATTGACTTGGCTTCTTTAGGGAGTTTGGTTGGTTGCTCATTATTTATTTATTTATTTTAAATTATTATACTTTAAGTTATAGGGTACATGTGCACAATGTGCAGGTTTCTTACATATGTATACATGTGCCACGTTGGTGTGCTGCACTCATTAACTAGTCATTTACTTTCGGTATATCTCCTAATGCTATCCCTCGCCCCTCCCCTACCCCACGACAGACCCCAGTGTGTGATGTTCCCCTTCCTGTGTCCAAGTGTTCTCATTGTTCAATTCTCACCTGTAAGTGAGAACATGCGGTGTTTGGTTTTCTGTCCTTGGCGATAGTTTGCTGAGAATGATGGTTTCCAGCAGCATCCATGTCCCTACAAAGGACATGAACTCATTCTCTTTTATGGCTGCATAGTATTCCATGCTGTATATGTGCCACATTTTCTTAATCCAGTCTATCATTGATGGTCATTTGCATTGGTTCCAAGTCTTTGCTATTGTGAATAGTGCCGCAATAAACATTCGTGTGCGTGTGTCTTTATAGGAGCATGATTTATAATCCTTTGGGTATATACCCAGTAATGGGATGGCTGGGTCAAATGGTATTTCTAGTTCTAGATCCTTGAGGAATCACCACTGTCTTCCACAATGGTTGAACTAGTTTACAGTCCCACCAACAGTGTAAAAGTATTCCTATTTCTCCACATCCTCTCCAGCACCTGTTGTTTCTTGAATTTTTAATGATCGCCATTTTAACTGGTGTGAGATGGTATCGCATTGTGGTTTTGATTTGCATTTCTCTGATGGCCGGTGATGATGAGCATTTTTTCATGTGTCTGTTGGCTGCATAAATGTCTTCATTTGATAAATGTCTGTTCATATCCTTTGCCCACTTTTTGATGGGGTTGTTTGATTTTTTCTTTAAAGTAGTTTTTTTCCAATTCTGTGGAGAAAGTCATTGGTAGCTTGATGGGGAGGGCATTGAATCTATAAATTAACTTGGACAGTATGGCCATTTTCACAATATTGATTCTTCCTATCCATGAGCATGGAATGTTCTTCCATTTGTTTGTGCCTTCTTTTATTTCGCTGAGCAGTGGTTTGTAGTTCTCCTTGAAGAGGTCCTTCACATCCCCTGTAAGTTGGATTCCTAGGTATTTTATTCTCTTTGAAGCAATTGTGAATGGGAGTTCACTCATGATTTGGCTCTCTGTTTGTCTGTTATTGGAGTATAGGAATGCTTGTGATTTTTGCACACTGATTTTGTATCCTGAGACTTGACTGAAGTTGCTTATCAGCTTAAGAAGATTTTGGGCTGAGACGATGGGATTTTCTAAATATACAATCATGTCATCTGCACACAGGGACAATTTGACTTCCTCTTTTCCTAATTGAATACCTTTTATTTCTTTCTCCTGTCTGATTGCCCTGCTCAGAACTTCCAATACTATGTTTAATAGGAGTGGTGAGAGAGGGCATCCCTATCTTGTGCCTGTTTTCAAAGGGAATGCTTTCAGTTTTTGCCCATTCAATATGATATTGGCTGTGGGTTTGTCATAAATAGCTCTTATTATTTTGAGATACATCCCATTCACACCTAATTTATTGAGAGTTTTTAGCATGAAGGGCTGTTGAATTTTGTTGAAGGCCTTTTCTGCATCTATTGAGATAATCACGTGGTTTTTGTCTTTGGTTCTGCTTATATGCGGATTACGTTTATTGATTTGTGTATGTTGAACCAGCCTTGCGTCCCAGGGATGAAGCCCACTTGATCATGGTGGGATAAGCTTTTTGATGTGCTGCTGATTCGGTTTGCCAGTATTTCTTATTGAGGATTTTTGCATCAATGTTCATCGGGATATTGGTCTAAAATTTCTTTTGATGTGTCTCTGCCAGGTTTTGGTATCAGGATGATGCTGGCCTCATAAAATGAGTTAGGGAGGATTTCCTCTTTTACTGTCATTTGGAATAGTTCCAGAAGGAATGGTACCAGCTCCTCCTTGTACCTCTGGTAGGTTCGCTGTGAATCCATCTGGTCCTGGACTTTTTTGGTTGGTAGGCTCTTAATTATTGCCTCAATTTCAGAGCCTGTTATTGGTCTATTCAGGAATTCAGCTTCTTCCTGGTTTAATCTTGGGAGGGTGTATAAATCCAGAAAATTTATCCATTTCTTCTAGATTTTCTAGTTTATTTGCATGGAGGAGTCTATATTCTCTGGATGGTAGTTTGTATTTCTGTGGGATTGGTGGTGATAACACCTGTATCATTTTTTATCGTGATTCATTTGATTCTTCTCTTTTCTTCTTTATTAGTCTCTAGTGGTCTATCAATTTTGTTGATCTTTTCAAAACCAGCTCCTGGATTCACTGATTTTTGAAGAGTTTTTGTGTCTCATCTGCTCCGCCTCCATGCCTGATCTTAGTTATTTCTTGCCTTCTGGGGAGCTTTGAATGTGTTTGCTCTTTGCTTCTCTAGTTCTTTTTAATTGTGATGTTAGGTCAATTTTTAGATCTTTCCTGCTTTCTCTTGTGGGCATTTAGTGCCATAAATTTCCCTCTACCACACTGCTTTAAATGTGTCCCAGAGATTTGCATGTTGTGTCTTTGTTCTCATTGGTTTCAAAGAACATCTTATTTCCTGGCTTCATTTTTGTTATGTACCCAGTAGTCAGTCATTCAGGAGCAGGCTATTCATTTTCCAAGGAAGTTGAGCGTTTTGAGGAGTTTCTTAATCCTGAGTTCTAGTTTGATTGCACTGTGGTCTGAGAGACAGTTTGTTATAATTTCTGTTCTTTACATTTGCTGAGGAGTGCTTCACTTCCAACCATGTGCCCAATTTTGGAATAAGTGCATGGAGTGCTGAGAAGAATGTGGCGTTCTGTTGATCGTGGAGAGTTCTGTAGATGTCTATTAGGTCTGCATGGTGCAGAGCTGAGTTAAATTCCTGGATATCCTTGCTAACTTTCTGTCTCATTGATCTGTCTAATGTTGACAGTGGGGTGTTAAAGTCTCCCATTATTATTGTGTGGGAGTCTAAGTCTCTTTGTAGGTGTCTAAGGACTTGCTTTATGAATCTGGGTGCTCCTGTATTGAGTGCATATGTATTTAGGATAGTTAGCTCTTCTTGTTGAATTGATCCCTTTACCATTATGTATGGCCTGCTTTGTCTTTTTTTGATCTTTGTTGGTTTAAAGTCTGTTGTTATTTATTAATATTTTTATGTGAATGGCGGCATGCGCTTGCAGTCCCAGCTATTTGGGAGGCTGAGGCAGGAGAATTGCTTGAACCCAGGAGGCTGAGGTTGCAGTGAGCCGAGATCACGCCACTGCACTGCAGCCTGGGCAACAGAGCAAGACTCCATCTCAAATAAATAAATAAATAAATAAATGCACAGAACTCGTATTTGCCCTCATGGTAGGGATCATTCTTACTGTGTTTTACTTTCTTTCTTTTTATTGTTTCTTGGGTTTTTGTATGTATGTAACCTAGGACAAGTAAGTTCCCTGAGCCTTAGTTTTCTCATCTGCAGATGACAAATAGTATCTATTTCACAGATATTTTGGGAGAACTAAATCTAAGGCAGTGTGCAAAGCACCAAGTTTACTGGTATTCAATAATTGTTCGTTTCTTTCTTCCTTCTTTTTCAATGATTTTTTTTAATGTATCAAGTTTAGATTCATCAATATACCTTTATCACTATCTTCAAATGACTTTCACAGATAGCATCATGATTATGTCTATTAATATTTATCTTTTAAGTGACTGGAAAAAGAGAAAAACACAAGATTTAAAATTAATTTTGAACAAAACAGGGTTTTTTTTTTAGACACATAACCATCAAAGGCCCAGATGTGCACCATATGAGTTGATGAAAATGTACATAGGAAGTTGTGATAAAAGCTTTTCTTTTTAGTCTATCATATCTTAAATTCAAGGTTATTCTTATACAGCTGGTATATATTAAATATAACATTTCGAGTTATAACAAAAATGGCTGACTTAAAAAGGATGGAAAACTTGAACAGAACATTGGGAATATTTCCTCCTGGGACATGGTAAAGTTAGGAGAGAATCTATATATTTCTAGGGCATCTCTTCAATATGGACAAGATATCAAAATCCAAGAAAAATATCTGGGGGATTATATTTTGCTCTAAGTATTGACTTTTATTTATCTACTGTCTCTTTTAGAACACACACATAAGCAGGACAGCTCAAAATGCACACACACAAATAAAATTTAAAAATACATCACATATACCTCTCTGAGTGCCACTGGAAGAATGTTTGAAATGGCAGAAGAAGAAACTTCAAATAAGAAAGACACATGAATTAATAAAAAGAGATGAAGGAAAAGTATTGTGACAAACGCTATTAATTCCAAATCTATCATCATTTCCCTCTAATCTCTCTGCTAAGAGAACCCTAATTTGTCTGTCTTGACAATGGACTCAGCTCCAAGTGATGAAACATGATCATTTCAAGGAAGGCAATCTTAGAATTTTGCCCCCATTCCCAGATGCTCTTGAGGCATAATTCAGGGCAATGAGACATGAAGGAAAGTCTGTTGGGGAGCTTTGGCAGAGATTTTCTTTGTTATAAAATAGCACAGAAGTGAACATGCTAAAGCTGCCCCACCCCCCTGTTACTTGCAGTGAACAGGTACATAATGCCTGGAGCTTTTAGAACCATCTTGCAAGCATAAGGTCGCAAATACAAGAATCAATACACTAAGGACAGTGGAATTAAAAAATAAAAATTATCCAGTGTATTAACAACATGTTTAAGTCATTGGGCCAACCCTGGAACCATATCATCACATTTCTTTTTAAGGCATAATAATTATTTTTATGGCTTAAGTCACCGTTAGTCAACTATTCTATTGCTTAAAGCAATAGAATATAATTCTTAATAGAAAATATTCTATTGCTTAAGGCAATAGAAAATAATTTTTAAAGAACACAAGGGTTTTCTGGTTTTGTTGTGGGGTTTGTTATTATAGCTGTTGTAGCTGCTGCTTTTTGTTTTGCATTTAACAAATAGTATGAGAATAGTTGATTGAAAAATGAAAAATTCAGACAGTCCTAACATCCCCAAATTGTAAGCAGACAAAATAGCCATAAATAAGTGAATAGGTAAAGACATTTTACTATATCTATACAATGGAATACTACTCAGGAATAAAAAGGAATGAACTAATGATATGAACAGCACAAATTACTCTCAAAGTTGTTACGTTAGTGAAAGATGCCAGACACAAAAGATGATAGGAGCCAATTTATATAAAGCTCTGAAACAGATAAAACTAACCTGTGGTAGAATAAATCCAAAGAATGGTTTCCTTTGTGTGGTTGTGTGATGGACTGGAAAACAAAATGCTCTTTCTAAGGTAATATAAAAGTTAAATCTCTTGATGGAAGTAGGGGTTTCATGAATATATGCATTTGTCAGAAGTCACTGAACTTTGTACTTAATATTCTGCAACTCATTTATGTAAATTGTATTTAAATAAATGTGGTGAAGTAAAAAGCATACAATAACAAACAAGAAGAATTATTTTTTGTTTAATTTGGTAGAGATCAAAGCTGGTTTTAAAAAGTGTTGTGTAGGATACGTGTGGAGGAAAGAGCACAATTTACTGTATGTCAACAGGGCTAAGAATTTGTTTTACACATGTCCTTTACATAGGATTTCCACTTTAGTGAACTTCTAAGAAAATAATCATACAAGCGTGTGTGTGTATATCAATATATATATACGTGTATATATGTGTATATATATGTATGTGTATGTATGTATTTGTGTGTGTATGTACATATATATGTGTGTGTGTGTGTATATATATATATAAAGATTTTCTATCAGTAAATGGTAGGTAAGACTTTGAATAAATAGTGCTCCCTTGGCTTAAAATTATAGCGGTGAGAAATAAAATGGAAAACCAGAAACTCTGGACTCAATAACAAGATAAAAATCTCCCTGGAACAGAAATACAAAGCAGCATGTAAGGCTGAAACATACCTGCTGTTATAAGCAGTGGTTACCAGGAGTGTATCTCTTTTTTTTTTTTTTTTTTTTTTTGAGACGGAGTCTCGCTGTGTCACCCAGGCTGGAGTGCAGTGGCGCGATCTCGGCTCACTGCAAGCTCCGCCTCCTGGGTTTACGCCATTCTCCTGCCTCAGCCTCCGAGTAGCTGGGACTACAGGCGCCCGCCACCACGCCCGGCTAGTTTTTTGTATTTTTAGTAGAGACGGGGTTTCACCATGTTAGCCAGGATGGTCTCGATCTCCTGACCTCGTGATCCACCCGCCTCGGCCTCCCAAAGTGCTGGGATTACAGGGTTGAGCCACCGCGGAGTGTATCTCATGTAGAAAAAAGGGGACAGAATGTGTTCCAAAAGGAAGGAGGACCAAAGTCAAACTCATTGAAGGAGACAGAAAAAATATTACTGATTTCACATACTGCCTGAGACTAGCTCATAGCAGACGTAGGGAGGCGGTAGGATCAGGATGGCAGGTACAGTCAACACAAAGTTGTTTTTTTGTTTGTTTGTTTGTTTATTTTATTTTATTTTTTTTTTGAGACGGAGTCTCGCTCTGTCGCCCAGGCTGGAGTGCAGTGGCCAGATCTCAGCTCATTGCAAGCTCCGCCTCCCGGGTTCACGCCATTCTCCTGCCTCAGCCTCCCGAGTAGCCTCCCCAGGAGCTGCGACTACAGGCGCCCGCCTCCGCGCCCGGCTGGTTTTTTGTATTTTTTTTAGTAGAGGCGGGGTTTCACCATATTAGCCAGGATGGTCTCGATCTCCTGACCTCGGGATCCGCCCGTCTCGGCCTCCCAAAGTGCTGGGATTACAGGCTTGAGCCACCGCGCCCGGCCAACACAAAGTTGTTAAATACATCGGGGTGAGAAGAGAGAGAGAGTTAAAGGAGACTGAGGGAAAAACAACAGCAAACTGACAACATAGAAAATCTCTCTTCCTCAAGATGATCCTGCAAGCCAAAATTCCAAATCAATGGTAGAAATCTAACGTTAAAATACTCTCAGAACTACAGGTATCTCAAATCTACAATGAACTTTGCTACAATTACCCCAATAACTTTCAGGTAATGATGTTAAAACTTTTGAAAATATTTAAAGTGATGACAGAATTATTGAACACAACAGAATATTACCAAATATGCAATTATATAATCTGTGTAACTCAAATTTTCTTGTTAATCCACACCACACACACAGTTGTTTGTGGTGGGAATAAAGGGCCTTAATCTTGACCTTCACATCTTAACGTCCAGGTGGGTGTTGGCAATGGCCTTTTAGTAGCCTGCTAGCTAGGATGCTTGCTTTATTCCCAGAGGCTGCCTAGACCATGAATTAGCAAATCTGATCTAGCTCTTGTTTTTGTACAGTCCACAGGTATTTTTACAGTTTTAAATGTTAGTGACAAAAATCTAAAGAATATAATATTTCATGATATATAAAAAGTATATGAATTCAAATTATGGTGTTCATAAATAAAGTTATATTAGAACATAGCACTTTCAATAGTCTAAATATTTTACTATGGCTCTTTTTATAAAGAGTTGAATAGCTGTGACAGAGACCATATGATCTGCAAAGCTAAAATATTTATGATCTGGCTATTTACAGAAAAAGCTTGCTGATTCCTGGCCTACGCCATCACTAAGGAATAGGTTTAAATCAAGAGCTCTTATCAGCTTAAGGTCCTGAATCTCCTGCTAAACACTTTATCTTCCAGTGTTAGGAGACCAGAGAGACAGTATGTATCCCCGCAGTGGAAGCAAATGTCATTGAAATGTGGAAGCCTAGAGCTGTTATTTGGGAACCTTTATATGTGGGTCCTACATATGATTATTCTAGCTTCTGCTGATTATTCTGTAATTATCCTATGATTTCACTGGTTTTGTTACCACCCCCAACAGCTGTTTGTAAATTTTATACATAGGTAAATTAAGTAGCCCTAATATGTCAATTTTAGATATGATTCGTGCACATATGGGGCTAATTCCTCCACCTGTCTGGCTATAGTTTTACATACAGGCAAATTACGTTATCATCATGTGTTGATCCTAATTACAATATGGTCCCCTTCCCAGGACAAAGGGTTTGTTTGTTTTTTTTTTTTAAGAAAAATACGGTGGTTTAATCTTACTTTTTAAAAATTTACACAAAAATAACAACTGAACTACCACAAGCAAAACTAAGATACATTTGTATTGGTATTACTTATATAAAGATGCAATATATTCAGTGACTTGAACTAAAACTAATCCTTGAACACAGTATTACTGTCACCATTTAATGTAATCCAAATTGAAATTTTCCACTATTCTCATTGTGCTTGTTTTTAAATGTCTCATTCCTATCATAATGCTCAGAGTACTTAATCTGTAAAATATGAATGTTTACTTAATATTGGTTTAGTGGGGTTGACAACATAAAAAATGGGCCATGTTTGTTGGTTGATTGTTTCTAAGTGTATTCACTGCAAAGGTCAAAAATCTGGAGAAAAAATTAATTCCATAAAACAATTCATTAATTACAGATATATTTCTAGAGCTAAAGCAGTATATTGATGAAATGAGAAGAGGAAAGGTGGGAGGTGCGGGGATTTTTGTTTTTGTTGTTATTTTACAGTTATTGTACTTTAAAAGAGAGGTCCATATTTAGAGCCTACTCGGAAATGGTCAAATATGCGTAGTAATGCAGTATCATTAGACCTACAAATCTTTCCTATGTTTTGACTAAAATAAGAGGTATTCTTACAAAGGCATATGGAAGTCAACAATTATTACTTCACCACAGCAGAATCACTATTTTACTCCAAAACAAATTAAATGATCATCACAATGATTTATGTACCTAAAGCCAATTCTGAATGTTGTAAAATTGCTCAAGATTATGTTTTTTCTCATCTTTTTAAACTATTAGTATCCAATAAATTTGACTACCTATCTATATAATTTCCAGAGATACACATAAAGTCAATGTTTTATATCATTTCTTATCACTGTCTATTTCTTTAAAGGTATATTTATTTATTTATTTATTTATTTATTTATTTATTATTATACTTTTTTAAGTTCTAGGTACATGTGCATAACGCAGGTTTACATATGCATATTCTGTGCTATGTTGCTGTGCTGCACCCATCAACTCGCCAGCACCCATCAACTCGCCATTTACATCAGGTATAACGCCTAATGTAATCCCTCCCGTCTCCGCCAGCTTCCCATGATAGGCCCCGTGTGTGATGTTCCCTTCCCGAGTCCAAGTGGATCTCATTGTTCAGTTCCCACCTAAGGAGTGAGAACATGCGGTGTTTGGTTTTCTGTTCTGTGATAGTTTGCTAAGAATGATGGTTTCCAGCTGCATCCATGTCCCAAAGGACAAACTCATCCTTTTATGGCTGCATAGTATTCCAGCGGTATATGTGTGCCACATTTTCTTAATCCAATCTGTCACTGATGGACATTTGCTGATTCCAAGTCTTTGCTATTGTGAATAGTGCCGCGAATAAACATTCGTGTGCATGTGTCTTTTATAGCAGCATGATTTATAACCCTTTGGGGTATATAAATTTGTGCAATGGGATGGCTGGGTCATATGGTACATCTAGTTCTAGATCCTGAGGAATCGCCATACTGTTTTCCGTGAATGGTTGAACTAGTTTACAATCCCACCAACAGTGTAAAGTGTTCCTCCACATCCCTCCAGCACCTGTTGTTTCCTTGACTTTAATGATCGCCATCTCTAATCCGGTGTGAGATGGTATCTCATTGTTGTTTTGATTTTGCATTTCAGGCCAGTGTGATGATGAGCATTTTTTCATGAGCACACAGGGTTTGAACTGATAAAGGGATGAGGCCTGAATTGGAAATGAGAGTCATAAACATACTACTGGAAGTCAACAACAGCAAAACAAAATTAGAAAATGAATGCACCTCAGGCAAAATTAAAATCTTGGAAAAATTGGACAGAGACTCTAAAATAGGTATGTTTTGGACTGCTCAAAGGCACAAATCATTAAAAGAACAACAAGTATAAAAAAGAATCAGGCACAGAATTTTTAAAATAAGAGGTAGGTGTAAGAAAGAACTATTAGAAAAGTTCGAAATAAAAAATACAATCATTGAAATATAGAGATCTAATTTTTGAGATAAACTCTAGACCAAAACAGATCATAATAATAACATAAATTAATGAATTGAAGATACTGCTGAGAAACTAATGCAAAATATAGCCTAGAGATATAGAAAGAGAGAAAATATGAAGGAACAATTAAGAAAGACAGGGGACAGACCAACAATCTCCATCACACATCGCATAAGAATTTTGGAAGTAGAGCAGTGAAGGACACGACAAGGAAGTGTTATTTGAAGATATAATAACAGAACTTCCTAGAAATAAAAACACAAGTTTGCCTATCTAAAATAAAGATAAAATTATAAAGGGTACAAAAATAAAAAAGATATTAACTCTTAAGGAACAATAGACTGACAGCAACATTTTTCATCACTAAAAATAGATACTAGAATAGTGCATCATTATAAAAATAATAAAAGAACAAGAATGTTTCAATAACATATATGCATCTAACATATAGCTTCAAAAGTATGCATAACAAATAACAGACCTGAATGGGGGGTGATAAACAATCAATAACTATTATAGTAGAAGGTTTTCTTATAGGCTTCTCAAATCAGCTAAATCAAGCAAACAAAAAATAAGCAAAGATACAGAAGATCTGAAGAATACAGTTAACAAGCTAAAACTATAAGACATATGCCTCCATAACCAAAATTATTTTCAATCACACATGAAATTTTGGAAAAATTATCCTTTTGCTAATTCATAAGAGAAGCATTAATAAATATCATGTAAATTATGTTCCACAGTAATACAATTATCAGTAACAAAAGTTTTAGAAATTCTACCTATCTGGAAACAAAATAACATAACCTAAACTGCTTTTTTAAAAAAGCAAAATTAAAATGTTCTTAGCATTAAACTAAACTAAAAATGTTACCTTTCCAAATATTTGTAGGAACCACTAAACCATCCTCAGAAGGAAAGCATAACAATAATAAGAATGAAGAGAAACACATTGTAGTTATGAAAGGATTAATATATCAAGAAGATGAAACAAATCATGAATGATTTTCACTTAATTGCATACTTATAAAGGATATGAAGCAATAATAACAGAGTTACAAATGAAGTGGACAAATTTATAATTATTTCAGAAAATTCAGCACACCTCTATCAGAAACTGATATCTAATAATGATTGATTAAACCATGGTTCAATCATACATCTGCTTCCTTAAAAATTTTTATGTAGCTCTAGGTTAATTTATATACAACAATGTATACAACATAGTTAAGTGAAAAAGCATATTTCTGTGTAAGAGTGTGTGTGTGTGTGTGTGTGTGTATGTGGTGCATAAACAAAAATAGCTGGGGGAGAATATATGCTAAGATGTTAGAAATGTTAATTTCTTGCCTGGGCACAGTGGCTCACACCTGTAATCCCAGCAATTTAAGAGGCCAAGGCAGGAGGATCAGATCACTTGAACCCAGGATTTCAAGGCCGATCTGGACAACAATTATGAGACCCAGTCTCTACAAAAAATAAAAAATTAACCAGGGATGGTCGTATACGTCTGTAGTCCCAGCTACTTGGGAGGTGAGGTGGAAGGATTCTCTGAGCCTGGGAGATCCAGGCTTCAGTGAGCTATGATGGCACCACTGCACTCCAGCCTAGAGGACAGAGCAAGGCCCTATCAGAAAAGAAGGAAAGGAAAGGAAAGGAAAGGAAAGGGAAAAGGAAAGGGAAAAGGAAAAGGAAAAGGAAAGGTGGAGGGGAGGGGAGGGGAGGGGAGGGGAGGGGAGAGGAGAGGAGAGGAGAGAAGACAAAGAGAAAAGAAAGAGTAATTTCTTGATAGTGGGATTTTGATTAATGTATACTTCCTTCTTTATTTCTCTCTGTATTATATAATTTTTCCCATGAACGTATATTAATTTTTATATTAAGGAAAAATAAACAATAACACCACTGGCATTTTGGAAAACAAAATCAAGACTATATGTCCCTTCAAGGTACAGAATTTCTTTGTATAGTATGCATTTAAAATCCAAAGGAAACAATTAATTTGGTTCTTTCTTTGCTCAATTTCTTTTTTGTTGGATTGAACTCCCGCTTTTGCCATCTTAGTCCCGTCTTCTACAAGGATCATAAATATACCAAAAGGAAGAATCATTTCCCAGCTGCCAGAGGTGGAACCCAAAGGAGCACTATTTTGTGTCTGTAGTAAAATATGTTCAAGACAAAATACCATTTCAAACATTGCCAAGTGTACAGCTCTGTGCCATGAAGCACATGCACATGATTGTGCAACCATTACCACCATTCACCTCCAGAATGTCTTTATCTCACAGGAGTCCTCTTATGCTTAGACATGTGGAAATAAGCATTACTGTTCAACAAAACAATGAGAGGACATTTTTCTTTTTTTTTTTTTTTTTGAGACGGAGTCTCGCGCTGTGTCACCCAGGCTGGAGTGCAGTGGGGCGATCTCGGCTCACTGCAAGCTCCGCCTCCCAGGTTCACGCCATTCTCCTGCCTCAGCCTCCGAGTAGCTGGGACTACAGGCGCCCGCCACCACGCCCGGCTAGTTTTTTGTATTTTTAGTAGAGACGGGGTTTCACCATGTTAGCCAGGATGGTCTCGATCTCCTGACCTCGTGATCCACCCGCCTCGGCCTCCCAAAGTGCTGGGATTACAGGCTTGAGCCACCGCGCCCGGCCTGACATTTTTCTTAAATATTATCCAGGGACATAAACTGTCTGTTTAGGGCTATGGCAATAGTTATCTCCTCTGGTTTTATTACAATCCCTTTTGGGCTTTCTCCATTGGTTTTACATATGTATTTAAAATTTTTATAACTGTATATTTTAAAATAGTCAGATAGATAGTCACAGGAAGGTTCAAATATACAGAATTGTTCTTTGTAATTTTCATTGTTTCCTCCAATGGTTACACCCTACATAACTATAGTACAACATTAAAACCGGGAAACTGACATTGGTATGATGTACAGCTCTGTGATATTTTATCACATATGTATTTCTGTATAGCCACCAGAGAAGAAAAAAAAAACACAGAACTATTCCATCACAAGAAAGATCTCCTATGCTACTCCTTTATAGTCAGACCTATTTCCCTTACCCCATGACCACTAATCTCTAGAAACCACCAATCTCTTCCATTTCCATAATTTATGTTGAGACTGTTACATAAATGGAATCATATACTATGTGACCTTTGAGATTGGCTTTTTTCACTCAGCATAATGTCCTTAATCCATCCAAGTTATTACATATATAAATAATCCATTGCATTTTCATTGGTGAGTAGTATTCCAATGTATATATGTACCACAGTTTGTTTAACCACTCACATATTGATGAATATTTGGGGTTTTTACAGTTTGAGGAGATCACAAATAAAGCTGTTATAAAAATTTCTTTACAGGTTTTTGTGTAGGCCTAAATTTTCATTTTTCTGGGATAAATGCCCAGAAGTGCAATTGCTCAGTTGTATAGAATCTGTTTAGTTTTAAAATAAACTGCCACACTATTTTTCTGAGTGGCTGTACCCTTTTATATTCTCACCAGCAACACATTAGACATCCAGTTGTTCCACATCCTTGCCAGTCTTTGCTATTGTTGCTATTTTTTATATTAGCAGTTCTAATAGATATGTAATAGCTACTAATGATAAATATTGCTTCACGTGCATAATTGCTATCTGTATATCCTCTTTGGTGAAATGTCTTCTTACATCTTTTGACAATTTTCTAATTGACTATCATTTTTTCTACTGTTCTGTTTTGAGAATCTTTATAGGTTCTAGATAAAATCTCTGTTCAGATATGTGGTTTGCCAATATTTTATCCCAGTAGTTTGTCTTTTCATCCTTTTAACAGGGTCTTTCACAGAGTAAAAGGTTTAATTATGATAAAGTTCAATGTATAAATTTATTTTTAGTATAACGAATTGTCATTTTCATTTATATGCATGCTTCTGTCCAAATAGTAGCTCTCTTCCCTTTTCTGAATGTCTACTTTGTAAAATATATGACAAAGTTTAAACTCACTTTCAAAAGGACTAATCTAATTAGTAACTGGTTAACTTTAAGGATTTTCAAAATTACCTGTGTTAACATTTACACATCAGTAAAGTAAACACTCATAAGTGTACTGCCTTCATGAAAGTCGGAAATCTACAAAAATCAGAACCAGCAATCAAAAACTGAAAATAGAGTGAGAAATTTATTTTAGAATAGAAAATGTCAGAATACACAGCTAAAAAATTGAAAGCTTATTAGTAATACAATTTCCTTATGTGATTTTTTTTAATCGCAACATGAAATCAATTGGTTAAAACTTCTCTCAGTACATCTTTCTTGTACCAATTGTATGTGAATCCCAAATGTCTCTAAATAAGAAGAATCATCTTTCATGGTGAATTTTCTTTCATTTCTATCATTATTTTAAAAATAAAAAAGCAATAATTACTATGTCCAATCATCTCTCTTGTTATGTAGTTTTCAAATTATATTTTAGACTTAGATAGTCTATAGTCGGCAAAATAACAGCGACACCTATTCTGTTTAATGACTGTGAATGGCAAAGATAGTGTAACTCTGATATACTTTTAACTGAGTACGCTCCATCAAATCTCCATACAGATAATGTTTCTTTTTTTCTTTTCTTTTTTGAGAAAAGATCACCCAGTGTTGTCCAGGCTGGCGTGCAGTGGTGCAATCATGGCTCACTGCAGCCTCAACCTCCTGGGCTCAAGTGATCCTCCCACCTCAGAATGCCAAGTAGCTGAGACCACAGGCACGCGTGACCATTGCCTGGCTAATTTTTAAACTTTTTGTAGAGACACAGGTCTCTCTATGTTCTCCAGGCTGGTCTTGAACTCCTGGACATAAGCGATCCTCTCGCTTCGGCTTCCCAAAGTACTGGGATTACAGTCATGAGCCACTGCACCCAGCCCAGATTATGTTTCTTACAAACATCTAAGACTTCATCTTAGACATCACTACATTTGATAACAAAGGTATATGTCTAACAATAAATGTACCTGATTATCCTATATATTGACTTCAGGATAATCCCCTTTTGCCAGTGAGTTCTCCAGAAGGCACTGTAGAAGTGGCAAGATAAGGAAACTTAAGCATCCACTGCAAAGGAAACCTAAACACCCACATCTCTCTACGATGTTCTCATGGAAGCACTCCCCAACTTTCTGCCATAGAAGAGAACAGGACTTCTGGTCCTGTTCTGGCCCTAATGAACAGGTGCTCATTCAATGTTTTCTCTTCCAGCTGTATCAGCTCCTGGTGGTAAAATAATCCCCCCTTAGCATAAAATCATTGATGAACTTGATGACTGCAGAATTAAGGACTTCCCTCAGGTAGTCAGTATAAAGTTCAAGGTGGCTACTAAGCAAGGTAAGAATCTCATGCTCTATTCAAAGTCAATAGTGAGGAGGCAATGAAAAAGCAAACTCACCTAGGAGAAGGCTGGCCTCAGACCCTCTTGCAGAGGGATCAAGAGTTAGCATTAGTTTATAAACCTTTAGAAAGAAATAACAAAGTATTGATAAGAAGTCCAGGTTTGCCTGGGGGAGTGGAGGCAGGAATAGCAGTCTTCCAAGAAATAAGTATTCCAGTTCCAGTTTAGGCTATACATTTCCAGAAATAATCTGCTCAATATGTAATCAAGAAAAGTTCTGAGGACACTTACTTTGAAATGCAAGAAATTTGGGAAAGAGTTTGGGTAGGCAGCCATCTCTGGACTCTTGTTTCCTGACTACTTTTAATGAAAAGACTCTAAGAAATATCACTTCATAACAAAAATCCATACCCAAATTCTTCCTTTGGGAAGATTCTTGGATTAGGGGACCTTTAAGCTCTTATCTAACCCAAAGATTATGATTCTAAGCTATTAAATATTGACAGACAAATAATGTGGACTCAATAAATATTTGCTGAAATGAATCAAACTGAATTGAATTCAGGAAGTAAAAGGGTTTATGTTTTATGACTATAGTTTATCTAATTCTCACAGTCAAACAGCTGTATGAACTTCCTTTCCTTTGAAAGTCTTACATATGCTCACCACATTTCCCTGCTAAAATCTGCAAGGTAGAGCTCATCTTACTAATCACATTTTAGAGGTCAAATTGCCTTCAATGGTTCATTTTTGCGTGTCCTTTTCCCAATAGCATTATGTCCCAACATAGAGTTTTCATATCCTTTATCTAAAAATAAATTACCTGAACTTGATTGCATATAGGATCATGGACTAATGAACATGGATTTTTGCTTAACAGATACCCGATTTTTTCTAGCAAGGATACTTTATGATTTATGATCCTTAATGACCTAGTTATTTCAAATAACCATAGAGGGTATCAATGAGTTTTCTTCAATTGGTTAAAATATCATACATTTCTTTCACTAGTTCAGACATCTTTGTCTTTGATCCTGATTCACAGAATTTAGTGAGGAGGTGCAAAAGAGAATTGTTACAGAAGATGAATCAACAACATGATGGACAAAAGATCATAGAAGTAATAAAAAGAATTTTTTTAACTTCAAAAAAAAGTCAGAAAATGTAAGACTCTTTGGATACGGAAATGAAATCTCGCTTTAGCAGAAATTTATCTAATACATATCATATATTCTTATGACAGGAACTATATTTATGATCATAAAAATACTAATAATATTCTGTATAATAGTCTTGAAGTAAACTCAACAATGTACTTGGCGTTCTTGGTTACCCTAAGAATATTGTCAAAATAACTAAATAATTAATATGTTCACATTGTATATTCCTGTTAGGGAAATTATTTTATATGCCTATTTAACTTTACTAGTTTGTTTAAATCACAACACGATCTTGATATTATTAAAATTGATTATATAATCAATATGATCAGGATCCATAAATGACTTTCTATGGCTTTCCATGACTTAAACTTTCCAAAAAATTAACTAGGCATAAAATTGCTACTTTTTGTTTTTATAATATATTATGAAGAGACAGGCATATTAACAGATTAGCCAACCTATTGTCTTAGTATGTTTATTGTAATTTGATTTTAAAAATTTATTGATTTGTTTATTTTTGCTAAACTAATTTAGAACTTGCTTTGACATTCTCTACTCAACTACTGTAACTGTGCTATAACCTAATTAGAAAAATCTCAAGAGACAATGATTGTTTCTTATGTTTAAATATGACCTGAGAAAGTAATCTTACTCTCTCAGTTTACAGATTGTTTTTACTCATTTACCTGAGACAAGACTGAAAATACTCTAACAGTTATCCTGTCAAGGTAATCAAAGCCTAAAATTTTTATTAATATGATTTTTTTTGATAGACATATATAGGAAGCTGACAAGTTAAAATGGATTTTATAGCAAGCCCAAAACTTGGAATGCATTTTTTCAGAAACAATCTTGCAAATGGTATTCAAATACCCTGCTAGTTTCTGAAATGTACTTATCATATGTAGAAACGCTATTAGATTATATTACAGAATGTGTAATACCACTCTTTTCAGTAAATAAAATAAAAAGTAAAGACTGAAATGTAATTTTTTCTTTAATGTTTGTACTATGCTTAAGATAAATCCAGTTTTACTAGAAGATGTTGATTGGAGGTAATTCTAAAAGAAACCTGAGATTCTACAACTTAAATATAACTTTTCTTATCACGGTTGTTTTCGCTATCTATTGCTGTGTAATAACTAACCTCAAATTTAGCAACTTTAAATCAACAAATATTTATTAGTTCATAGTTTCAAGGGTCAGATATTCAGGAATGGCTTACCTGAGTGGTTCTTGCCCAGTTTCTCTCTTGAGGTTATTAAGCTGTTAGCCAGGGTTCCAGACATCTCAAGAAGATTCAACTGGGAAAGAAGGGTCTGCTTCCAAGTTCAGTCACATGGTTGTTGGGAGATCTCAATTCTTCTCTGGCTATTGGCCAGATACTATAATACAATACTTCCTTACCATAAAGGTCTCTCCAGAGGGCTGCTTAAAACACAGCAGCTTGTCAGATAAAGTGATAGAGAGAGAGATCCAGATACCTAGATGAAAGCCACCATCTTTTATAACTTAAACTCAGGAAGTGCCATACTGTCACTTAGGCCACATACTATCAGCCACAATAACAGAGCCTGGAACAATGTGGGAGAGGACTACACAAGGGTGTGAATATGGGGATAAATACAGACTATCTTGAAGGGTAATATCATTATGGCATGTTTCTTTCTGGTCTTCTTTCGGTACATTTTTATATGCTATTATTCCACCAGATAATGTAACAAAAGCGTTTTGTCATTAAAACATCCCGTAAATATTATTTTAGTACCAAGCCTATATTATATAGTGTTGACCTTATATATTTTTCCCAAATATGTACTATTATAAATAATTTTATGACAAACAGCATTTGCAGGAAACTTTTCTGTTTGTATTTCAGATTATTTCTTTTGGATTGCAATCCAGCTATGAGACTAATTTTAGCAGCCTTAACACAAGTTGAGAAATTGCCTTCTAATTGTATCAATTTAACTTCCAGAGGAGCATAAGAGTGTTTCTCTGCTCCCTTATCCAGGGACTTTCAAAGATTTAAAAGCTAATAACACTAATTTTTTGTTTGTTTTCTTTTTACTTTTTAAAATGTTAACTTTTCATTTCTTAATTTCTTACATGAGTAGCTCTGTTCTTAAACACAGAAACTATGATGTGTATGTGAGTGTGTGCGTGCATGTGTGTGTACTTGGAAGAGAGTGGAAGAGAAAAAGAAATGATTGTTGAGAAATGCTGAGTTAAATGAAAAAGAATAGAAAAAGAGAAGGAATTTTGAGGGAAGATAACTTGTAACAAAGAAAGTATTGCTTAGTCTATGTTTACGTACTGAGGTGGGAGTGATGAAAAGGAAGAGGGGTAGAAGGAAACCGGTATGCACCTTGATGAGACAGAAAAAGGTGGCTGGGGCTGGGCAGGGTGGCTCACACCTGTAATCCCAGCACTTTGGGAGGCTGAGGCAGGCGGATTACCTTAGGTCAGGAGTTTGAGACCAGCCTGGCCAACATGGTGAAACTCCATCTCTTCCAAAAATACAAAATTAGCTGAGTGTGGTGGCACGCCTGTAATAACACCTACTTGGGAGTCTGAGGCAGGAGAATTGCTTGAACCCGGGAGGCAGAGGTTGCAGTGAGCCGAGATCACACCATTGCACTCCAGCCTGGGCTAGAGTGAGACCCTATCAAAAAAAAAAAAAAACAAAAACAACAACAAAAAAAAAAAACAAAGAAAGAAAGAAAAAGGCGGTTGGAGGAAGAAAGAGATTGGGGAGTGCAATTTCCTATGATTGTCTCCCAGGAATATGATGGCCCAGGATAACTTGCTTACTTCACTTGAGAGTTAGAGAAATACTAAGAGGAAAATGTGTGAATAAACTGAGAACATTTTTCTTTTACTTTCATTTCAGTTTTTACATTTTCTTTTTTTTTTTTTTTTTTTTTTTTTTGAGACGGAGTCTCGCTCTGTCACCCAGGCTGGAGTGCAGTGGCCGGATCTCTGCTCACTGCAAGCTCCGCCTCCCGGGTTTCTACAGGCGCTCGCCACCTCGCCCGGCTAGTTTTTTGTACTTTTTAGTAGAGACGGGGTTTCACCGTGTTAGCCAGGATGGTCTCGATCTCCTGACCTTGTGATCCGCCCGTCTCGGCCTCCCAAAGTGCTAGGATTACAGGCTTGAGCCACCGCGCCCGGCCAGTTTTTACATTTTCTTTCACTTTCTTTCAGTTCCTATTATAAAACTATTTTCTTGTGGTAAAATAATGAAAAATTAAAAATAATCTTTTTATAAAAGTGCATGTATGTAAGAGTAACATAATTTAAGGGATTAACGGAGTCCCTCTTCATAGTTGTTAAACCCACCATTATATTTGATATTATCATATTTTTACCACAACTTCATGCTTTGGTCCAAAGAGTATAAATTTTCTTAGGCAAGTATTTGGTGAAGTGTATATTTTTAGTCAAAAGATACATTGTTAGATTTAATTTTTTAAGTGATTATCAGAAACAAAAAAAAATAGGGCTGTGTTATTTTCTTACTGTAGCCTTAAGAAATGTTTTCTCTGGTCTTACAGTGTCCTGCACAAACCTCTATCTTATAGTTTATTGAATTATTCTACGTATAATATCTTATTTCCCTCATTAGAATGTGAGGTTTGGGTATGGACCTAATCTTACACATCTTTAATTCGCTGAAACCTACCACAGTGCTTAATATATAAATATTTGTTGAGCCATTAAATAATGCAGTTGGGAATTTGAATGCCAGTTTTAATACATCTTTATAGCTATCTGCTAAGTTCTTTAATATGAAAATCATCAGTTATAACTATTTTAGCCAGATGTTTGGATAGCAAAGCAGATATATGGATTTGCTAAAAATGATACACAGCAAAAAAAATATATCTGACAATGTTCTGACAGTATATTTTACATATAAAATATATTTGTCTGGGGCATGATTTTCATTCATTCATTCATTCATGCCAAAAAACTGTTAAATATTTCATATTTGCTAGACATCTTTGTTGCACCAGACTGAAAATTTAAGATTTGACTCCATTGACTGCAGGGAACCTTTGCCTGATTCTAAGTGACATGTGTTTTAAATGTGTCTTGGAAAGCAATGAGGAGGATGAACTGGAACAAAGAGAGACTGGAAGTAGAGAAGGTGATTAGACAGCAATCAAGAGTGACCACATAAAAAATTATAAAGACTTGAGGTAAGGCAATAACCATAAGGACAGATGGAAGAGGACGATGGAAAAAATAATAGGTAACAATGAACAAGGCCTAATGCTGCTTGGATTTGAGAAGATGGAGGAGTTGGCACATATGACTTGGATTGCTTCAGCTTTAGGGACTGGGTGAATTACGGTACCATTAACTATTAACCAGGTGGCATAAAGAGCAGCTGGCCAAGGAGAAAAGAGAGCAAATTGCTACCATTGCACAATCCAAATGGAACTATTAATAAACAATTGAATACATTGATCTGGAGTTCATGAGAGAAATATCTGTGGAAAAATGTGGAAGTTGTTATTGTGAGGGTGGTGACAAAGATTATGGCAGAGAGAAAAAAAGGAGGAGGAGGAAAATAGAAAGAGGGAGATACAGAAGGAGAATGAGAAGGAGAAGGGGAAGGAAAACAGGATAAATGACTGAATCTTTTTATGATTTGTTACAATTATAACTTCTGTGTGTTCTTTGGGTAAACTACTATGATTATAGGAGCCATATGGTTATTAAACCAAAATAAAAATCTACACTGATGCAAATCTTGCTATAGTCCTCTTTTGCTCATAGCTTTTAAAAAATCAAAGTTGTATTTTGTCTCATAGCCTCATGTTAGCCTTTATTTCTTAAAACTGTAGTGAAGGTAAGCTGCTGATGAGATTATGGGTTTCTCCTATGAGTCCCTGAAGAAAATTAACCCTGAAAAACATCATAAACTGTGGTTTGTTTTAGCACCTCTTGCCATCAGCTTTTCTATGATGAACATTTGCAATGAACCTCTTTACACTATTGAAGAAACCTTGCAGAGTCTAATTGACTTTCAAGAGAAACGAGTCATCAGACTTTTTTTCTCCTGTGTATTACAGTGGGCATGACATGACAGTTAACATCTTCAATACTGTAATAAAATCCAAGGCTATTGCCATCACTGAGCCACATTAGTTTTGATGGATGTGAAGAAACTGTAAAGACACAGAGATGTATGGCAAAAAAAAAAAAAAAAAAAAAAGGCATTTTCTGGAGTAACAGGAACCTACCTGATTGTATGTTTAGAAACACAAAATAGCTCAAAAGCTATTGGAATTTTACCAACTAACTAGCTGTATGGCTTTCCTGCATGCCTGGGCTTTGCTTAATGATATTTAAAATGAGGATATTGGATTAGAATACTTTGACGTTTCCTTCAGTTATAACATTTCATAGTAATTCAGAAACATACCAAGTCTAAGATTAATTTCATGTTAGAAACATTAACAGGCAAAGAGCTCTTGCATCAGGAAATTTCACATATTTGAATCAGTGTGTAAGAAGAAATGTAACTTTGCTTTCTCTTATAGACTATGTCTCAGAAAAATGTAGGCTCTATTAAACTGAACCATATTAAATTGTCTTTTCTGTGGGTCCAAGTTGGTCAAATATAGACAAATTTGTATGAATCAAGTCAACATCATTATTTTTAGTTGATGTGTTACTAACATATGCAAGTCATTAGACTTTATTTTCATTGATTTTTATTTTCTGGAAAATAGAAATTCGGTAATCAAGTCCTTAACACAGAAAGGGGTACAACATTCTAGTGAAATATTTTAAGATCCTTAGAAATATAGATATAATATCAATACTATGTCATTGGAGGATTGGAGGGTTGTGAAAAGCAAACAAACAAAAAAATGGAGTCTTCACTGCTTGATGGAGGCTTTTGATTCAGTATTGGAATTCTTTATACAGTAGTTATCCCCTTTCTGTATGCATTTGGATAAAGCTTTCCTGGGTATAGAACCTACTTAGCCTGTAAGATTCCATCCCAGAGCAATTGATCTTTGCCTCTCCACCAAGATCAACCGAAACTGGAACCTAGTATTAACTGCCTTTCAATCAAATTTTTAGGACACTCAGAGCCAACTTCTTAGCAGTGATATGCTGTGGTTACCTTTTCCAAGATTAGATATACAGTACTAACAATGAACTAGGCTACATTCGAGAGAGAATTAAGCGTATTATTCACTGGAGGATATGGGTAACCCCTGTTGTTGAGTCTCCATGGTTTCTGCCAGCAGCCTCCTAGAAGCTAGGGGCAGGGCAGTGGAAATCTGCAGGCCCATAGCTGATTCCAATGGGCTTTATGTGCAGGCTGGCAGATGTGGAGTATTTTAATTTTTCTGAAGATGAGAGAACCCAGGTAGAAGTGTAGGTTTATGAACAAATATTTATTGCTTCAGAGTCCAGGTAAATTCAGGGTATAGGCTATAAAAACACAAATGAAAAATATAGCCTGTAACTTTTTAAAAAAAGTTGGGAAAGCTTATTAAGATTTATTATAGGTCCCAAATTTTGTAGTCCCTAAGCTTAACGACAGATGGTGGTGTAGCTCCACCAATTTCACAGTATCTCCATTCAGTCTGATGTAACATAGATTACCCTTGATTTGACTTCGGTGAAATTAGAATTTTCTCTTTTCCCTAAATATGTCAGGGAGGAGAATGGGGAAAAGTCGTCTAAAAAGAATCTGCTTATTTGCTCATCTTCAGAAAACTGTAGTGGATGTGAAAACATAGGAAACTGATATGTGACTTTTTTCTGTGTGAAAGGAAAAATATTTTACCTTGCATTTAAAACTTTAGTTACAAGCTATTTTAAGTGAGTAACAATTTTGAAGATGCTATTTATAACAGGAAAAAGTAATAATTTAAAAACATCCTCTTTCCTCTCTCCCAGCGATTTCTCCAAGTCAGTTGAAATTTAAGTACAAGTCACAATTACACAGATAAAACGGCTCTGAAAGAGAAAAATGTAGTTATTGTTTGAAAGTTTTGGAAAAAAACAGACTTAAGTGTGTGAAAAATTATATTTTTATTAAAAAAATAACTGAAAATCAAAGAGGTTCACTGGGAGAAGCAGTAAACTAACATTTCTAATCTGTCATTCGCGTACGTCGCTTTCCTTCATCTTGGCTATACTTAGTCTCATTTGTGGTGTTTTATTTCGCGCAAGATGCGCTGACAGAGACCATTTCAAACGAATTTATCTTGTACTAGCACCGTACTAGAGCAGTGTCTCAGATTTTGTTGATTTGTGGTTTCGTCGTAAAATAAACTTGAAATCAAATAAACTTTCGTGAGGAAGCTTTGATGGCCAGTTGGTGAAACTCTTCATTCACCCAGTTGTCCCACTGAACTTTCTTCTGGAACCTCTTTAAATGACTTTTGCAGATCCACGTGCTGCAAAGGAGACCTGAACAGTGGCTATGACCCTGCGCGGCGACTACAGGGACAGAATTTGGCTTTCCTTCTCTTTCCAATATGCAGCGTTTCGTTTAAAGGCTGCCTTGATCCAGTGGGCTGACCAGTGACTTGTGCAAAAGAAAACTATTCGATCGCTGTTTGCCCTTTCAGCGTTTTCCTTGGCTGCGGAAACCCGGTTTTCCTATTATTATACTTCAACTTTTTTGGAGTCTGCTAGCACAGAGCGCTAAACCCCGGCCAGTTCCAGCAGCAGCCGAGGCGAACAAAGCCTGCAGTGTTCGGGGCCATGCTGGGGCGGGAGTGGTGGACGAGTTCAAGGAATTGCAAATAAATATATTTTATGACCACCCATCAACAAACTACGTGCCACCGTGGCGGCCCCTGGTATCCGGGCCGTGTCTGCAGTGTAGCCAGAGGCAGGGGCTGAAAAGGAGGCGGCCGGAGAGGCGAAGCGAGCTGCGAGCCCCGGGCCTGAACTTTCACCTCTCGAACCCGGGCCCAGCCCATTGGCTGCAGCCGAGGGGTCCACCGAGGGCAGCGGCTCCTGTCAGGACCTGTTTTCCCAACTCCCTGAACAGCTTCCCCGCGGGATGGGTTGGTGGCCCGGGGCATGGCAGCAGGCGAGGAGGAGATAGTGGGGGCGAAGTTGAGCGGCGGCACTGGGGAGCTGCGGGATCAGTCTCACTGAGAATGAGGCCCCGGAAAGGTACGCGCCCACTCTATAAATATATGCACCTCCGACTGAGATGTCGTTTCGCACCTCTTGGTCATCTGTACTCGCCAGAAAGGAAAGTTAAGAGGCTGCGAATTTCACCAAAACGTTTCTTTGTGTACAGAAAAGTGAAAGGCTAACTAAACTCGTTCCTGTCCAAGTGTAGAGACCCGAACCCTCCTTCTCCTCGTTGGGAACTTGATCTTCCAAGTGGCCCAAGCTCTTTTACAATAAACCTTTCCCGCTCACTTACTCGGTACACCTGGAGAGAAAGGGAAGTCAGTGGGGTCGATGTACGCGGGGAAGGAAGAAGAAAGAGAAGTGAGAAGCTGTCCACGTTTTGATTGTTCTGTTCCCTTCATTTACAACCCCCCTGGAAAGATACATCCCCAGCTTTCCAAGGATTTCCACGTCGTTTACTCTTCTCTCTTCCAAAATAGTTTCAAGTGAATTCAGAATCCGTTTTTATTGAGGTTTCCTAGTGAAGCATAAAAGCAGATTACTTAACATAAAATTATCCCCACCTTTCAAAAGGGCGAGGTAGGGCCATTTGGGGCTGGCGTTTTCTAATGATAATGACTGCTCCTCCTTCTCTCTCTGCTCCCACTTTTAAAAGATTCGGATTATTTGTCCACTGTTCAGCTTGCATTTCAGAAAAAGACGATTTAAAAAAGAGTGAGAACACAGTCTGTAGGCACAGCACTTGAGGACTGCCGGAGTTGAAAAGCTCAAGGAAAGAACCGCAATTCAAAGCCCAACTCTACCTCGTTCCTCTTCCTCCTGGCAGGGGCCGTCTTCCCAGGGCCAGCCCCATGGCTTATTGACTTAATTGGTTCCACTAAAAAAACCCTGACGGTGTGTTTACCGACTTGGGTGCCAGGGCTGCTTCCTCCCTAGGAGAGCCGCGGGTTCTGAAGGAAAGGGTTGGTGCCAAGTGTGTGTGTGAGCTCGCGTCTGCCCTTTAGAGAAAGGGCGCGCTGCTCTTTGAGGAAAGGAAAGATTCAAAGGCACAAGTTCGTGAGGTTCGCCCGTCTCCCCAACCACCACCGCTCCCTCTTCTGCCACCGGAGGGGTTCAAGTTAGCCGTTCTTTCCCCAGGGAGGAGGGCCGGGAAGCAGCCGGGGGCCAGGCTCTGTTCACCACGGCCTATTGGCCGCAGCTATTTGGAGGAAAGTTTCAGCGCCTCTCGGAACGCCACGCTTTGCGACTGACTTGCGAGCAAAGCAGCGGGCTCAGGCTGCGGCGCGCGGAGAAGGCGGTCGGCGAAGGGTCGCGCGGCCCCCGGGCAGGGGAGGGACCCGCGGGAGACGGCAGGGAGGGAGCGCCGGCCCCTCGCTGGGCTGGGCTGGGGCTCCAGAGGAAGCCCCTCGCCCCGATTCCGGTCGCGCGTCCCCTCCGGGGCCCGCCCTGTCCTCCCTCGGCCTTTCCCCTGTCACCCCCCCTGGGTCCCGCGCGGGCCGGCCAGCCGCGTCACACCCGGCGAATAGGAGCCGGGACCCAGGGCTGGAGGCTGGGCCCGCGCATCCCCTCGCGGGCGCCTCGGCTTTGAAGTGCACGCGGAGCAGGCTCTGGCCGTTTCTTCTTTCCTTTCCGGTTACTTTTGCTCCCTCAGTCCCTCAGCCACTGATAGGACCCTTCCCGAAAACCTCGGACTCTCTAAGTCCCACTTCGGCGGCCCCTTCCTTCCAAGCCGCGCCCCGGTGACCTGGGCTGCGCGACCACGAGGAAGCCCGAGAACTCCTTGGCCCAAGTGAGACAGGAACCAGGGCAACAATGAAGAGAAAGACACTCGGCCTCTCTCCGCCCCAGGCCGCAGAGGCGCACACCATGAAAAGAAAGGCCAATCAGCGCTTTAACGCACGCTCGGGTCTCCCTTTCCGACTACCATGTACTTTAACTCCCTGCCACCGAGGGCTTTGGATCCCTTCGAGGCTTTCTGCACTTCAAGTGGAATCCCCTGTTTCATTTGCCAGCAGCTCCGTCTGCTGAGAGGACGTACTTTGGGGACTGCCAAGAAGCAGCAGACACAACTCGGTTTTGCCAATACAGCATACGGTTTTGTTCTCGCCTCCCTCCCCACCCCCTTCCCTGACTCGCCGTCTGGGGCGAGCGGGAGAAGGCGGAGCAGGAGGTGGGGAGAGAGTGGGGGTGGGGGAAGAGCTGGCACAGCACAAACAAGTTCTCCAGCGGGTTGTTTACATAGCAGGTGGACCTGACGTCAGCCAGGACGCTCTGCTGCAAATCCGAACAATATTCTGCTCCGCGTTTCCCCCTCCTTAAAGAAGTTAGGGAACGGGGGGAGATAAGTGGACGGGGGGAGAAAGGCATCCTAACCAGCTGGTTCCAAACCTCTTTTTTGTATCAACGACAGTAACAACGCAAAGTAAAACAAAACAAACAAGTGGCCCGGCAGTACTTCAGAATCCTCTGCGGCATCCTGTCCCCCACCCGGCCCCTCCGAAGAGAGGCAGCCCCGTGCGCAGTGTGTGTACAGTTCGCATTGCCAACAACACGCGCGCGCGGCCGGGTGCGCGCGCCTGCCAGCGCACACTCACACACATAGACACACAGACACACACACACACACACACACACACACACACAGATCCGGGTGGGGGGAGAGGCTGCGCGAGACAGCGCGAGCCTCCGAGAAAGCGCGAGACACACCGGCGCGTGCAGCTCCGCGGCCGCCGCTTCGCCCCAGCTCTAGCCCCGCGCGACCCGTAGCCCGCCCCGGTTATTTATGCGGCGGCCGCGTCCGCCGCCTGCGGTTTCCTCGCCCCCCCTCCCCCCGGGCGCGCCCCCCACTCGCGGCAGCAGCTGCCCGGACTCGCGCGTGGGTGTGTTGTTTGGGGGCTTCTGCCTTGCCGCCGCGGTGCCACCTCCTGGGACGCTGCCCACGGCGTCCCCGGTCGCGGTAAGTTTCTTGGCCCTCACTCTGGCGCGCTGCACCTCCGCACCCCACCCTGTCCCAGCCACCTCCACGCCGGGCCGGGCTGCGACTTTACTCTGCTCCGCGCTCCTCCCGTGGTGGCGACAAAGTTTCGCCCCAAAGGCAGCGCCCTGCTTGCCGGGGCGAGTGTGACATGTGTCAAATTTGGGCTCGGCGTTGGGGTCGCATTCTGGATCCAGCATCACCACTTGTTGTTCTTTTTAATTTTGCTTTGTGATAGGGGAAAAGGGGGTGGAGAGGGGAGACTTGCTGTTGGCTCACGGATGATTTTTAGTTTGGAATATGCAAAATGTTGCTTCGTCCGGAGAGACCGCGGCTGGAGGAGAATGTGTGTCGAAACACCAGATGTATGTTTGTTTACTCTCTTCTTTTTAATTGTTTGTTGTCTTTTCCCCTTCTTCCCCGCACCCTCCCCCACCCAACCTCGGGAGGAGAAACAACAGTAAAAACATCTGGCGGTTAGAAGCTCACACTTTATTGATCCCAATGCTGACCTTTATTTACTCAGTTGGGCAAGTGCACGCTTCTCGCGTCTAAGTTGGGCACTTCAGCGTTTATCTCAGAAGTACTTCTCCGGGAAGGAGAGAGACGGAAAGGGGACACTCCTGTTTCTGGAGTCAAGAAACTCTTGGGCCCTTCTGACGCTTCGGGATAACCATGCATGGGGATAACTGCTGCCCCTGATCGCGCTCCTTTCCCTGTCCACGCATTAGCACGACCCGCTTCCCCCGGGGTCTGGCCTGGTTTTACTTTTATTTTGCTTTGGAGAGGTCTCCTGGCTGTTTGTGGGTGGGTTTGGGGTGAAATCGCACCTCGCGGCACTTCGGGGAGGGGACGTGGGAGGAGCGCAGACACCTTTCGGAGATAGGGAGGGTTTCTCACTTGGCTGTTACCTGGAAGTCCACAGTGGCCCTGGCGGGCAGGCGGGCACAGCGCGGGACCGAACGCCCTTCGCGCTCGCGGCGGCGCACGTGCGGCGGCGGCGGCGGCGGCGCGGGCGGGACCCACTGGGTGGCCGCGCGCGCCGCCCGCGCGTTTTTCGCGCGCCTCTGCCCACCAGCGAGGCCGCAACACGCCCTGACACCCGACCTCAGTGCGGACCCTCACTTGCTGTGGGTGTTGGGGCCTCTCTAGAGCAGGGAGGAAAAGTTATCCTCACTATTCTCAGACTCTGGAATCTCTTAGGTAAGTCTCTTAAGGCACCTGGCGCGTGGGGTGATGCTTTGATTAGGAAGAACGTGAGGGGAAGGACGGGTGCAAGTCTGGGGATTGGAAAGTGGAGCCAGTGCGCGTTTTGCATAGGGATGAGTCAAGAGAAGTCGACCTGGCCATCGCTTGGGAGGCTGCGCAGAATCCGGAATCCCCAAAGACCTAGACCCATCTGTGTATTTGTTTATTCAGCTTTTTAACCAACAGATTTAAACCACTTAATGGACAGCTGCTATCTGTAAGGCTCATGTTCTCCCATCTATCACCCCCTTCCCCCCCCCACACGCACACCTTTTTTTTTTCCCCCCCATTACATGTTAAATTCCAATAAGTTTCTTGATCTTGAGGATTATTCCTGAAGTACTCTTCGCTCCCTGGTGGGCAGGCTTTGGCCATGCAAGGTGCGCTAGGTGGCCTGGGTGAGCTCTCAGAGGAGGATGGAGGGGGAAAGGGTACGAAGGACCTGTGGGAGTGTGTAAAGTGTGTGCATATGTAGTCATCATAGATCAGGAGTGCTTAAAGAGCTACCTCCCAACATGTCCAAAGTCTACTTGGAAGAATACTTAAGTAGTAGCAGGTAAGCCCAAGGGAGAAAGTGACGTCCTGTTGTCAAGCAGCTGAAGTGGACGTTTTCCAACTGGAAGTATTGGGAGAGATTTACTTTTAGAAAACAAAAGTTTGCCTGTAAGGCACATCTTTGCAGGCTCTCCTAACTTAAATAGTTCGTTTAGGCAGCAGCGAGGCAAGAGGGATATGTTTAATAGCAAGTCTGTGTTAGAGGTCAAAACTGAGGTAAAGATGAGCTTTCAGTTATTTTTGTCTTCAAGTCTGCATTGTGGCATACCTTGGGAAATGTTTTATGTTGTCAAGGGGCCTGTTTATCTTTTCTGTCACTATGAGTTATGGATCAGTACATTTCCAGTGTACTGGATTTTTTAAATGTAGTGTTTGTTTGATGTTGTTAAACAATTAATTTACAATTTTGATTTATTTTTATCTATATTAAAAGAGTGGGTGTAAAATTATACACACTGTGATCATTAGGGTCATACAATTTCGTATCAGTTTTGGAGCTTTTTTAACTTACAAATTTGATTTATTTGTATCTATATTAAAAGAGTGGGTACAAAATTATATACACTGTGATCATTAGGGCCAATTTAATATCAGCTTTAGAGCTTTTTAAAGGCCTCTTTTCTCTTGCCTGCTTCTTTCCTTCCTTCTTTCCTTTTATTTTTATTGCCTAACTAGACTCATATTCAGTCGTCTGTCCAGTTAAATACTTCCTGAGGATACACGCCATTCCACTGTTATCTAAAATTAAGTGAAATAAATGTTTAATTGTGATTAAATTACTAAGTTTGAAAGAGGAGACTAGAAACCTGATGAAACATCCCTGTAGGTGAGAGAGGACACTCAATTTAAAAAGATCATCTAAAAGTTCACTTTTAAGTATAAAAAAGAATGTGAGGATTTTTAAGGGAATAATTTTTAATTCAACTTAAATATAAGTACAATTAATACTTTATACTTAGGTTGTTAAAATGTTACCAATATACTTCAGTGTATATTAGAATAAATACAGCAATCAAAGGAAACATAGATGTATGTTAATTGTGAACTATTTATAATGTTCAGAATTGCCTGACTCATATTTTGGGATATTGTTTTTATATAATTTATACTTGGGGTGGAAATAGGCCTTTAATTACATTATGATATGAAGAGATTTATGAAATGGTTGTGCCTGAATAAGCTGTACTTGGAGTTTCATTTCTTTGCATTTCTTATATTGCAGTGGTTTTGCTTAAAAAAAAAATAAGATAAACTTTCGTGATTTTCTAGAAACCTAAAATAGGGAGGAAATAGTTATATGTGGCACAACATAACAGAAAAAGGTGAACATTATATGTACATGTAATCTGTAATGACAAGTTATATTTCCTTTGTACAAGCAAAATTTCAAACACACAAAACAAGTCTCTTTGCATAGCTATTAGAATTATACTTTATGAAAAGTATATTTAAGTATGTGAAAATAACTGCATGGTTTGATTGAGATTCGTAGAGCATGTAACAGTATAGTGAATATAGTCAGAGAAATTATTTACCATTTTTATTTTAACAGAAGACGTGAAGGATATAAAACTTAATTACATAAAAGGGATTTTATGTGTGACTTTTTTGGATTTCTGTCTGGGTCTGCCTCATCGCCCTTGTTTGTTTTTGTGTCATGTTAAATCAGTTATTAGTTGTAACACTGATAGAATGATGAACATCATGTATTTTCTGCCTCTCTGAATTAAATTGGAAAGAGACCATTGACTTGTAAGAAGAGAATGAGATTAAGCACACAGGTCACTAAGAAGTTTTCTCAACATGATTGCTAATAGACAAAATTGTAAGTCAGTTTAATTCAGAAATAGTATCAATTATATTACAGTTGCTGAATATTAATTATTGGCACATTCAAGCTATTTTTTCTTGAACTTTGTGATGAATGGTAGTTGTCTTATTCATAAATGAATGGACCCAAAATGTTCTATTCTATCCAGTGCCAAAATTCGTACTACTTTTTGATAAAAGAAAGCCTATATCTTAAAATAGGCCTAATGAGATTTTAATATTAGCACTGACTTCAAAAGCAACTTTATTTATGTAGCTCTTAATTCATAGGGTTCTAATAAATCCAACCCAGAAAGATTCCTCTTTATATTCTTAAAGATTCTGTAAAGGTAATCCCTGTGCTTGAAACTTTTAAAAAAACATGTTCCAGTGCTCATGGTCTGCAAATGATCTTATGCCTAATTCAAATTTTAAATGTTGCAGTTTAGTTTTTTTCCTTCCTTAGGTGGAATAAACATTTTCTTAGGTCCAGCTATGTATCTCTTAGTATACTTGAACTAAAGTCCTAACAATTCTATAGTCTTTATTAAATAAAATAATTTACGTTCTTGGAACATTATTTTTTTTTTCATGAGTCTTAGGTCATTTTCATTGCTTTCTTATGGAGTTATTCTAGACTTTTAGCTTCCTCATTTGATTTTCAGAACTTCAAAGTGGGCCCTGTAACATTT
The DNA here is from genome assembly GCF_008728515.1 of Papio anubis. Taxonomy (NCBI): domain Eukaryota; kingdom Metazoa; phylum Chordata; class Mammalia; order Primates; family Cercopithecidae; genus Papio; species Papio anubis. Next base: position 44,746,226 of record NC_044979.1, on the reverse strand, counting down.
TTAACATCTTGACTGAGCATAGTTAGAAGGGTTGTCTAAAAATGCCATCACTTTTTTTTGTTTTTAACCCAGCTTTGGTTATGTGAAAATTTATTATTATTGAATAACAGAAATACTCATATTGTAGGATACTATTCCTTATATTGTTTTCTTGAAGATATTATTGCCTGTAAAATAAATGAGTGCTTCCACTTGCTTACTTCCAAGTATTTTTTAATATACCATTTTGCTCTGTTGTGTGTATTTATCCATTCCCTGCCCTAAACTTCCCAGACGAAACAAACAAGACAAAAAAGTGCCTAGCTGTGGTGAAATGTGAAGAAATAGTATGACCTAATGAAGAGGTTAGTAGTAGAATATTGAGAAGCTGGAGAGAGTTTTTAGAGAAGATTTAGATTTCTTACGTTGCAACACTTTTAGTATTAAAATTATAAAGTAAATTTATGGGTGTACAGTGATGTATTTTCAGTAGTAATATTCATGAAAGCTAGTTTTTCTTTAAACAGTTGCCGTGGTCATTTGCTGTTTCCTCAAATGTAGTATTAAGTTTTGGCCTTATTGTTTTTAGGAGTATAATCTCAATTTTATAATTGGAGTGATTAGGAATTTTTATTTATCTATACAGATATTTGCCTACCAGGCTACTTAACAGTATATCTGTGCTCTAAAAGTACACTGACATCACCTCAATTTCATCTTTAATACAACATTATATTTTAATGATTTACAGCTGGATTCACTTTTACTGTTTCATTTTGTAATTGTGAACTTTGTTTAGTCTCTCTAAATTGACTTGTATTTTTGTTCATTCTTCCAATTTGTCAAGTACAATTTGAATGGTTAAATTTACTCAATTTAACTAAATTTGTCTAAACTTTTTTAAAAAATACATTTTCCCCGTAAAGCATCTATGGGGTTTAGGTTCAACCTTTTGCATTTTTTGATTATTGAAATACACATTCTTGGACCTGTACTCAAATACTGCTTGAATTTAGCTTTTGGGTTGGTTGTACCCTTCTCTCTTTCTACTATCTGTCAACTATATCTAGAACATACCTTCCCATTATATTGACAAGTATAATATGTTATACAGAACTGATATTTTCATTATTTTTTCTGCTGTGGCAAGTTATTTTCGTTAGCAAGAGTGAATATAATTTGAATGTTGAAAAGCACATTGCTGTGAAGAAAATGAATTCCCAGTGGTTTAAGAGATTGCAGCATTTTTTTAGTTTATTAATATTCTGCAATTTCCTTTAATTTCCTTCATGAAAGACTTAAAATATACGTTGTGTTGTTAATGTTGGTTTAAAATTTATTTAAGTTTTTAGTGTATCCTCTTAAAGATTTTTCTAACAGAAGTCTAAAAGATTATACCATTAGAATGTCTGAAGGTGTTTTTTTTTTTTTTAAGCAGGTTAAGGAAATTAACTTTGAATTCCCCAAAGAAAGGATGCTGCTAGAAATATCTTAAAAATTTTCTGGTATTTAATTTTATGTTTATTTGATGGCATTCTCTGTGAAAGTTTTCTTTATTATTTTAGCTTTTTATCATTTTAGTACACACACCCAACGATAGCCATCATTTTGCAACTTTTTCTCAACCTTAAAAAAAAAAAAAAAAAAAAAAACTTTCTTAAAATGTATTTTAGGGGTAGGAAAAAATCAGTGGTAGACATATTTTGGAGAAAGCACTTATAAAATTTCTCACTGGCAGATAGTGAGGAAAAACTTACAGTACACTAATCCAAATATCTTAACATCTTAACATATGTAGACTGTCATAAAATCATCTAATTTTTTTTTAAAAAAGATCCCCAACATCTTTAAGAACCGTTCCTCACTATTACCTCACCCAAATTTATGTTCCAGGATTTGGTTGATCTATGTCTGTATGCCTGTAGCTAACTCTTCACTTCCTTTTTGTTTTCAATTTTTTTCCTTATGGAATCTACCTTTAGTTTAACTAAATGGCAACAAAAAATGATCTTCTTCTATATATACAGTTTGTACAGCCACTGCTACCAATCTGGTCAGATACACCATCATCTCCTACTTGAACTGCTGCAATAACTACTTAGTTGATCCTGCTTCTTCTCCCTCCAGGCACCACAGTTTATTCTCCACACAGCAGAGCGATCTTTTGAAAATATAGCTGTGTTCCTCTCGTATAAGCCTTCCAAAAGCTTCTTATGTCTCTCAGAATAAAAGAGATGTTACATAAGGTATTGTTGTTTTTTCTCTTATTTGGCCTGCTGTGTACATACAAACCTCCTTGATATTCCTAAAAGCAAGATAAGCTGACTCCTACTCCAGAGCTTTTCTCTGGAATGATCTATCCTCCTGTATCTTCACTAACTTCAGGAGGTCTCTGCTCAAACGTAGCCTTGTTAGAGAAGCCTTCTCTAACTGTCCAGCATAAAGTAACAAATCCTCATGGATCACTCTATTTACCTTTAGCATATTTTATTTTTCTTCATAGTACTATCATTAACTGACATTTGGAAAACATGTTTATTTAACATCTTTTCCCCCAATGACATGTAGGTTCCACGGAGCCAGGGATTTTGTTTTGCCTTGATTTAACTCAATACTTAGAATAGTGCCTGGCACTTGGGAAGAGCCCTGTAAGTAAATGTCGAATGAAGGAATGAATGTTTCATAGGAGGCCAAAGAAGTTACTTCCATCTATATCATTGCATAACTTGCTTTGAAATTACTTTTTATTTTTTATCCTACACCCATTGTATATCATATCACATTGGGAAACACTGTTTGTTATTGGCAAAGTCATGGCTCTCATCTCGGGTGAGTATACTTCAAGTTCCGCTTTCTGTATCCTCTTTTTAAATTCTTGATCTGAGAAACAACATTATGCTTAAATTTTGAAAGTTGTGAGTGGATATTTGTGATTTTGGACAACAAACTTTTAGTAGTTCAGTGCTCTAATATAATAATATTTACCAAAAGTTAAACTGATGGATTTGATCATAAAATTCATCATTATACCTTAATATGAATAGAATTAAGTGTATGTAAATATTTCTAATGGGTACACTATGAATACAGTAAGGACAAGCCAAGTATTTCTGTTATTTTCTATGGGGAAAGATGGAGGGAAATGGGTCAAATCAAGATCTCTTCTGGGATTTATAACCACATTTAGATAGCTTTACTTCTTTGCATTGGAAAACATACTGTAAGTTTACAAATTCTGTTTTCTTTCTTTCTTTCTTTCAGTATATGTCCTTAGACCAGATTAAAGATTTATGATTTGATGAAAACTCCAAGTCTTTAAAGTTAAAATCCCACTCTTTAGCTTGCTCAAATTGCTTTTGGATACGAAGGCATGAATAAGTGATACAGCCCTCCATATAACACCACACTAATACACAAATATTTTCTTAGAAGCATAATGCCCTACAGATCTCCCTCTCACATACTTTTTTCATATTTAAAATTGCACTAACTTGCTCAGAAATTTTATTCTAAATGTCTTGAGAATATGAAAAGGAGTCTATAATCTTTTCTGTTGATAATGAAGGAGGATGTCTCTCTTACCTTACTTCCTTTCTTCCTTTCATTTTTCTCTTTCCTTTTTTCCTTCCACAGACTGAAAATAATTCTGATATACCACTAGTGATATGTGGCCCTTGGGAAACTTAAGCTAGACAATGTGGGTTTTATACATAATTACACCTCTTTTAAAAAATTATTTTTACTTTTTTCTTTTGAGACCGAGTCTCACTCTATTGACCAGGCTGGAGTGCAATGGAGGGATCATAGCTCATGGTAGCCTTGCCCTCCTGGGCTCAAGTGATCCTCCCACCTCAGCCTCTGCAGTAACTGGGACCACAAGCACACCATCAAGCCTCACTGAATTTTTAAAATTTTATAAAGATGGGATCTCGCTATGTTGTCCAGGTTGGTGTAAAACAAAACAAAACAAAACAAAACACTATTAACTCACACCTTCCGCTCCCATTCCCCTGCCCCTTAAATGCCCAGTGTCCTCCATGTTGCGACCTGGCTATTTCAAATCTCACTGCACTCTCCTTTCCTTGTTCCAAGTAGGAAATTGTACATTAAAGGACATATATGATAATAATAATGCATATTAAGACTGAGAATGAAGATGAATAGTTCTGAAAAGTATTTAGTTATTATCCCACATCGTTAAATAACCAGCATGGTTTACTACAAAGAGTAATCCATGTTGAGTGCCGGGAGACTTGCATTCTGATACTATACCTGTCTATAACTATTGGGTGATATTGGATGAGTCATTTTCTCTAAAAGATACTACAGTAGCTTTCAAATTACTTCCAATTAAAACATTTTAAGAAATGCATGGAATCAAATCTAAAGCTATTCATATAACATGTTTTCTTTGTGCTACCCCATGAACATACACTGAAGAATGAGAGAAGCTATTTCCTAAAATAAAAACTATTTAAACAAAGAAAAATTACCACAGTCACTTTGCTAGTGAAGCTCAAAGGGCTGAGTTAAATTTTTAAAGGTTTTTTTTTTTTTTTTTTTTTTTTTTTTTCCGGCTGTCTTATCCTAATAGGTATCTTAAGATCATTCTCCTCCTTCCCAGTCAGAAATGGACCCTCCCCTTATTTAGACAGAATGGTAAGACAGTGAGAGAAGGTAGAGTGCATGTGGAGTTGATCACATTAGGATTAAGAAACATAAATAACCACCTGGCATTCTTTTCTCTGAAGCTTATATCATTACCATCCATAAATACTAATTTATTCACAATGTTGTGTTGGTCCTGTGCTCATTTATATATGTAGCTGTTGGTGGCACCAATCGAGAAATCAAGTGGGGAGTGGATAAGCTTTTTGATAAACTTTGCCTTTTTAAAATTAGAGCTCTCCTTTTTAATGGACTTTACATGCACAGACATACATATTTATAACCCACAAAGAATACTGGCCACCACATTGTCCAGTCTATGCCTTGTGCTACATTAGAAGGAAACACAACTCCGACTATAGGAGTGCAGCATATCTTTGCTGTAGTTTGGCTTAATGGGAATGGCGCAGGGGTTTTATACAGTGTACCACATAAGAAGTTTTGACCTAAATCTCTTGAGACATCTTTCTTCCTCCTTTTGGGTCTGACAAAACATATATTTAGAGCTTCATCTAGGTTGTTTTTTTCCCTGCTTTGCTGTCCCAGTCCCCATCACGTGACATATACATCATGCGACATATACATACCTCTTGAATTGTGCGAAGGCTACGTTCCTTGTCACTATCAGCTCACTGTGCAGATTCAGCACAACCAAGGAAAGCTGGGGATGATAATTATGGTAGTTTTTAGCAGTGATGTAAGCTTTCAGATACTCATACATTTCAATGCATTTTACGTTATTAAATGTTATAGAGAATGTTTACTCTTATAACTAAAAATGAAATTAACTCAACAGTCTGACTTTGTTATCCCAAATAAAATGGTTTTAAAACTTTATTGTCTTGATCAGTTTATAATGTTTCTTTACTTCCAAAAAAGTATGCCTTTGAGTTGCCCTTTTATCCCTTCTAACTTTGCTTCCTTGTAATTTTCAGTAATGTCAAGGATCCCTAATCCTACATGTCTGATGTTCAAAATATTCTACACACAGTAAAAAGGCAGTGCAATTTGTTATTTATAATTGGTATTAGATTTTACATCTTTTCTCTTTGATATCTTCCTAATTGTGTCCTGAAAACATCTCATTCCCATTGGGCTGAAATAATGCTGAATTCTAAAATACGAATAAGTATATGCACATACTTATTCATATTATATTAAAGGAACATCATTATTATAAGGTTTGTTTTTATTTTAAAAACAACTCATTTTCTGGCGATATAAGAGCAAAGTTTAAGTGCAGCTGCACAATACTCTAGAACATGGTAATAAAATACAGAATATATAAGTAATACTAAAGTTTAATGTTTATCTTCTTATTCCTAGAATTACATTTCTTATGGGAGACTATTTTAAACATAGAATGTGATGAGTAGTCTTATGTTTACATGTTAACTATTCATGAAACAGTGGAAATGCTAATTATTGTAAAAAGCAAGTTGTTTATACATTTGACATTTCATTTTAAAATAATACTTTGATTACTATATTGTAGAAATGATGCTGATAATTTTCTCTCAAAATATTTACTTTTATTATGGTTTATTAATTACACAAGCCATATTTTAATTACTCATCTTTATAATTGTTTTAAGCTCTTTCATCATTTTTTAATTAAAGATTGTTTCCATATGGTAAAATTCACCCCCTTTTTGTGTACAGTTCTTTATATTTTGACAAACATATAGTTGTATAATCACTACCGCAACTGAGATACAGAATAGTTGCAAAATCCTTCAGATTTCTTCGTAGGGATTTTATTCAACCCTTCCTCCCACCATCTAGTCCCTGGTAACTGCTAATCTGTTTTATGTCTCTATAGTTTCGTCTTTTCAAGTCTGTTATATAAACAGAGTCATAGGGTAGGTAGCTTTTGGAGTCAGGCATCTGTCACTTAGCATAATGCATTTGAGATTCATTTATATTGTTGTGTATATCATTTTTGCCCTTGCAAGTATATAGTTGCTTTTTCCTTAAGAGCTTAGAATCTTCCTCTTGTTTTCATTCAAGTAAGTTTTTATATAGCCTTAAGTTACATTTTGGCTTATTAGCTGTTGCTTGGCTTATAAACAAAATGAGAGATTTTACTGGTTAATAATTTCTAAAAATTTAATCTTGAGATCTTCACCATAGTTCTCCACCTTCCATTCCCACTTGCACCCAGCCTCTCTTTTGTTCTCATACTTGCTTTCCTTGTTCCCACAGGTGTTTGTTTTTCAAGTCATTTGCACTCCTTGTCCTCTGATTGACTGATTGACATAAGACCCAGTCAGATTGCTAGTTCTTATAGAAGAAGCTCATTGTTAACTGTTTAATAATGTTCTTTCACTTATTCATTCATTTCTTAATCATTGTGCATTGATCAGTTTCTATTAATGGCAAAACAAATAATTGAAGAATCCTAGAGTTGAAAGGAAACTTTGAGATCGTGAAATTATTTTCTAATCTTCCTCCCAAGTCAGATGAGAGGTAGAGATAGAAGTCTAGGAATCTTTGTCCAGGAGTCTTTGTCAAATTGCCTATGAGACATAGAGCATGAAAACTGGGGATAACAAGAGAGATAAATAAAATATATAGACAGGCTGCCAAGAACAAATTGTTAGTTTGAAAATGCTAAGCTGAAATGTAACAGAAACCAGGGAGGCAATAAGCCTAGAGAAATTGGCCAGGGGTTTGTTTTTTAGGGACAGTTGTGAACAGTGTAAAGACATATGAACATGAAGGAGGGAATACTCATTACCTTATCTCTGGCTGATGACTTTCAAAAACATAGGTAGTGGCATCACATTTCCTCATTTACAATTATATTACAAAGCTGTGGTAATCAAAACAGTATGGTACTGGCCTAAAATCAGACACATAGACCAGTGGAACAAAATAGAGAGCCTGGAAATAAATCCAAATACATATGGTCAACTAATTTTTTAATTTTTGAAAAGGACACAAAGAAGACACAATGGGGAAAGTATAATCTATTCAATAAATGGTGCTGGGAAAAGTGGATTTCTGCATGCAGAAGAATGAAATTGGACCCTTATCTTACACCAGATACAAAAGTCAACTCAAAATGGGTAAAAGATCTACATATAGGACTAGAAATTATAAAGCTCCTAGAAGAGAACATAGGAGAAAGACTGTTGGCCTTGGCAGTGATTTTTTTTGGATGTCACACCAAAAGCTCAGGCTACAAAAATGAAAATAAATAAATGGGACAACTAAAAAGTTGCACAGCAAAGGCATCAGTTAACAAAGTGAAATGGCAGTCTACAGACTGGGAAAAATATTTGCAAATTTTATCTCTGGTAAAAGGTTAATATCCAAAATTTTAAAAGAACTCATATAACTAGGCCGGGCACAGTGGTTCATGCCTGTAATCCCTGCTCTTTGGGAGGCCGAGGCAAGTGGAATGCTTGATCCCAGGAGTTCAAGACCAGCCTGGGCAACATGGTGAAACCGTGTCTCTACAAAAACTACAAAAATTAGCTGGGCATGGTGGCATGTGTTTGTGATCCCAGCTACTTAGGAGGCTGGGGTAGGAGGATCGCTTAAGCCCAGGAGGTTGAGGCTGCAGTGAACTGTGATTAGCCCACTGCACTCCGCCATAGGCGACAGAGCATGACTCTGTCTCAACAAACAAACAAACAAACAAAAAAACAGAAAAAAACCACTCATACAACTCAGCAGTAGAGAAACAATCAGATTTTAAAATAACAAAGACCCGAATAGACATTTATCCAAAGAAGACAAAGAAATGGCCAACAGGTATATGAAACGGTGCCCAACATTATAAATCATTAGCGCAATGCAAATCAGAACCACTGTGAGATATCTCACACCTGTTAGGATGGCTACTATCAAAAAGTCATAAGATAACAAATGATGTGCTCGTGTGTGGAAAAGGCACCTCTCGTCTGCTTTGGTGTGAATGTAGATTGGTATTCTCATTATGGAAAACAATATGGAGGTTTCTAAGAAAATTAAAAATAGAACTACTGTATGACCCACCAATCCTTCTTATAGGCATATACCCAAAGGAAGTGAAATCATCACCCCATGAAGTTACCTGCACTCATATGCTCATTGCCGTATTATTCACGGTAGCCAAGATATGGAAATAAGTGTTCATCAACAAATGAATGGATAAAGAAACTGTGGTGTATTTCGTTCTTCCTTGGTTTCTGTGGAACATTGGTTCCAGGACCTCCCTTGGACACCAGAATCCAAGGATGCTCAAGTCTCTGATATAAAATGGTGTAGTGTTTGTGGGAATGGGGCTTGAGGAGGAAATGGGGAGATGTAGGTCAGAGGGTACAAAGTCACAGATATGTAGGATGAATAAGTCTAAAGATCTAATATACAACATGAGGGTTTTGGGTAATAAAATTGGGATTCATTTAACTGAGAAGATTTTAGCTAGGGCTGCCAGCAAATCAAAATGGATGACTACTTGAGATAATATGTTAATTTGCTTCACTATAGTAATCTTTCTACTGTCTATGTATATTCCATAATATCATGTTGTATACTTTAAAAATGCACAATAAAATTTATTTTAAAAAACCTGCCATGAGCAAAGAACTTGTTTTTGTAATGTCTAATATTTGAAAAAATTTAATTGATACAAAATTCTTCCTTACAGTGAATTGGACTCAATTAGCCATTATTTTTAGCTCTGTGCTTTATATTTACACAGGATGTTTACATAGACAAATTTTCATTTCCTCAAAATTTGTTCTTATGCTGAAGAAGTCGTTTCTTCAGTTATTCTTTATGTATTAATATTCATATTTGCTAAAAATCCATATTTGCTGAAGTTTTCCTTTAAAATGTGTCCAGAACTAAACACCATACTATAAGTGTGGCCTAATACAGAAATATTAAAACTTCATCTCAATTTTTCTCTAACAGATATGTTACATTGTTAATGAAACAAACTTATTTTTTAATAAATTGCAATTAATATACCACCTGAATAATTTGTTCTTAAAGTAAGATTGTATCTCCATTAAATTTTTGTTTTATAAGTTCAGTTATCCAGCATGTAAAGATTTTGAAGAAATTCTAATTCTTTTATTTATGTTAGCAATTGTGTCATCCATAATTGTGATTAATACATTTTATAGTTTTGCTCAATTATTTTAAGAATATTGAGCAGAACGTGGTTAAGAATAGAGCCTTTTTCATTTCTAGTGGGGGTGTACTCCTTCACTTGTCATTAATCCTTTGGATGTGATTGTTTAGCTACTGATATATATTTGAAATTTTAATGGCTAACATTTATTGAGCAGTTAGTTTAGGCACTTTTCTAAGCACTTTATGTGTATAAATTCATTTAATCCTCATAATCTCTTTATACAAATGTTGTTACCCCCATTTTATGAATGGCAAGACTGAGTCACAGATTGTCAACTCTGAAAGGTCTGAGATTTACTCTATTTGCAAACAAGCAAATTAACCAGCCCATGTTTTGTTGATGCTCAGGAAACAAGACTCCTGAGTCAGAGACAGGACTTTATTACTAATAGTATAGCAAGCAGCATGAGTTTCATGTTTGTTTTTGTGCCCTTGTCCCCAGGTCCCACAGGAGCTCTGTAGAGTGTCGGGTTGATGTTTCACCTTCAACAAGTTGTGTCACAAATGAGGAACCCCATGTTTAGGAGGCCCAGTCTTCTATGATGGACTATAAGCAAATTTACTCTTTCAGAGGGTATTCCAAGGCTGTTTGCTAGGCAAAAGATAGTCCAGAACAAAAACTGCCAGTGCTTCTGCTAACGAGACATGCAGAAACAGGAGAGACCCATGGAAATTTGCCTCTCACTCCAGTCATTAAGAAATTTGTCCGAAATTACACAAATAGTGAGTTGATTTACTCCAAGTTGGCCATGACAATCTTTCTCCATACTTTTCTTGGTCCAGATATTGTGCAGCTAAGACATTTCTCTAATCTACTTATCTAGTAACAGTGTCAGAAAAGGAAACAAGGTTTGGCATGGATTATTTTTAACAAGTCTATGGCAGGTTTTTAGAAAATTTTTAAGTGCTCACAAACCATCTGTTTAATAACCTGCTCTAGAATTTTGTTGGGGAATAGTGTCATGTTCACTGATCTTCATTTTCTAGAATCCTTTTACCTTAAAAAAATGAGAACATTTGCCCTCCTTATGTATTATGTCTGTTTTCCTCTTGTTTGTAACTCTTCCAAGGTTATCAACTGTGGTTCTGTGATAATATTTACAAACCTTGAAGCTGTAATCTATTGGTTGTGTATACCTGGACTTACTTAAAGTGACTCATTGTCCTCTTAATTGTTGAGCTTTAATTTTTGATTTTTCTTATTAATCTTATTTGATTTTCCATTTCAGCTTCAACATTTTGCATGTGTGTGTGTCTAGAAGGCAAAAAACATTCAGGATTCAGGTTCTGTTTAATCTCAGTTATCGTGATAATCATGGTCACCAAACAGTAGATCATCCCTTAGTTAATAATTTTTCCATGCCTAAATAAGATCTTGAAGTGTCCTTAATTTTTTTTGTCTATTGCATCTCATTTTGAGCATTTATTAAATCTTTGAACCATGTTTTTATACTATTTCTTGCCATGGATGTCACTTCAAAGGTTGAAGAATCCTTGTATAACTCTTGGTTTCTTTGGATATTTTCTAATTTTTTTCTTTGGTACTGTTTTCTGAGTTTGAAGGGTCATTATTTTACTTTAATAATTTATAATTTCAATAGATGAGATGTCCCAAACCCTTACTGATTTTAGAATTTTATGCTGAGCCATCATATATGACAGGGGTTCACAAAATTTTTTCTGTAAGGTCTCTATAGTAAATGATATAGGCTTTTTGGACCATTGGTCTCTATTGCAACACTTTCTCACTGCCATGACACTGTAAAAGCGGTTATGGACAATACCTAAATGAATGACTGTGCCTGTGTTCCAGAAATGTTTATTTATGGACACTTAAATTTCATATAATTTTCGTATTTAATGAAATATTCTTCTCTTGATTTCTATTCAACCATTTAAACATACAAAAAAAATCCCATTCTTACCTCACTGTTCATTCAATATCAGGCAGTGGGCTAGCTCTAACCCATGGACTATGTTCTGCTACACACACACACACACACACACACACACACACACCCCAGTGGTTATCATATAAATATAGACATATCTTTTAAATCTCTGTCTCTGAAATCCATGCCACATTTCATCCACATGCTTGGAATTATGAGCTTAACATTAACATGGACTTCCAAAAATTCTTTCACAAGCTCTTCCTTGAAATAGTTCTTCCCTTTTCAATGCAATTAAGTCTAAAGTAGTAGGTCTCAGAGAGAAGAAATTATCAGTAAATAAGTTGTTCAATGCTTGACTTTGGTATCATTAGTATTACAATATAAATTTGGATAATAAAGTACAATGACCAGCTGAATCTTCAGAGATCTACATAGTGAACCACGAATAACAAGTACATAATTTTACCAGAGGTCATGGCTGAACAAAAATGTCAGAAATGTCTTCAGACAGGTAATAGAGTCATGAAGCTTCAGAAACAGCATTGGCAACATTAAGTAAGAGACAAAGCTTTGTCACAATCCAGAGGTTTTTATGTGTTCTTTGTTAAGTCAGGACATGGGTAGCCCATAGGCCCAGGGTACAATTAGATGAGTGAAATATCTGGCTGGAATGGGACATTGGAAAGCTGATTACACCAGGGCTCTCAAGCAGCCAGATAATGAGGTTTGCTTCTGTGTCTTTGGGTAAAAAGGATCTCCTACTATATTTATTTACAGTGGCTCTTTAGGTTTTAGAAAATGTATTCTGGTATTTATTTTTACTTTTTTAAGATAAACCAACCTTGCCTAGTCTGTGTAGGGGAATGTTCCTGTTCTTATTTTTGAAGTAAACCTTGTAGATTACACAATTTCAGCTGGGGGAAATGGGGGAGATGAACGAAAAGACTAAAAATGAGGATTGGAAAGTTCTTTCCTTTATATTCTTTCTTCCTTGCTATGGGCAAATCCACAATACTAGCTAATGGATTGTTTAACTTTTTTCTTCAGTATATGTATCTCTTTTTGACAGGCGATTTGATTTAGAGGTAACATTTGTTTCCTTTTATATATGAAAGACTTGGGAATTGAACAAAATCATTTCTTTTTTTCCCTTTGGGATTGTTGTCTTTTTTATTACCATTTTTCAACATCTTAAATAAGGAATTTGTGATTTTTGACTTCCAACTAACCCATAATAGCCATTCCTTCAATCTCCCCCTTTGAATTCGTTTTGAATTTTCTTTGATTAAATTCTCTTATGTGAACTCTATTCTTATCATTTTAAGGCTCAGAAGACATTCTTCTATACTATAATACTGAATTTCTTTGTGAAGTAATTTAGTTCAGAATTACATGATTTCTGTATTTCTGAGTGTTTAAG